>NC_057795.1:508812623-509105458 GCF_018294505.1 Triticum aestivum
TGCCTTATCTAACATAAGGTTTGGCTACCTGTATAAGAGTGGATGGGTTGTTCTGTGTAGAGCATAGTCCAAAACATTCTTATGGATATACTGAAGGTTCATATATGGGCTGACATGTAATAATAGGTTTATCTTCGATCCTTCATACTCTTCCACTTTTACTGTATGGGTTAAATGATGTGTACTTGAGGTTGAGGGTAGTCTATTATGTCCTTTTGATATTAAGCTTTTCTACGCATAGCAAAACATTCCTTATCTTTCAATTGTTTCAAGTGCATATGTGGGTATGTCATATTTCAATCAAATAACAATCTGTCGCATTTCGTAGTTTGTGATGATCAATGCTGCTTTGCACAAGACCCAAAAGGGATATCTATGAATACTAGCTATCTAATAGGTTATTAGTGATAGGAAAATGGCCAAATTGGCTAAGTTATAGGCAACCCTGTAACTCCTGCAGAAAAAACATGCTCTAATGAGCAGAGCACAAACTGTCACACCTTCATAGCTGGGAATTCTGGCATCTCCCTGCACTCTGTCTAGTTGTGGATGCTATATTGGACTAATAGCCCACTTAATCTGAAGGTGGCGTTTCATCCGAGCAATCCACATGACGTGGCATGGAGGAAACAAGGACACATAGTTGCATCCACAAGGTTCACAGTTCACAGTTCACACATCACAGCCCAGAGGGAACCTGCTACCTGTGTGAGGTTAGAGGCAAGCACAGATATGTGTCTCATCAATTAAGCAGGAGACATGACCTCTCCATCAATTCCAATTTCGAACTGCACCAGTCGATCAAGCAATGTTGGGGATATCTCTTATTAGGCACTTATCGGTCAACCCATGATAAGGGGTAAATTAGCCAGTTTATCGGTATATTAGCCGATTTATCACTATATCGACTAACTTATCAGCCAATTTATCTTATCGACTAGACACAGGTAAGGGATAAATCGGCCGATTTATCGAAATATCGCAGGGTATCTTGAACAGTGCGATCAAGCATTCATTCAAAGTTCTACCGTCCTAAACGAGATGTCACGGGAATGTCAGGTCGCCTCTTGGTGATAAACATAGGTGGGAGCAACTGATGAAGCCCGAGCTAGCTAGCTAACAGATTCTCGGACGGCCATGCATATTGTGCCGAGCCTTTAGTTGCATCATGTAACCAGATCTCCACCAAGGGAAATTCACTTAGAAACCACAATTGCAACCATGAAACACATGCTCTACACATGTCATTTCTACAAACTACACAATCACACAAAACACCCATAGTGGGTACCATCTACAAAGAAAGGATATGTCTTTCGAGATGCGGTGATGACACTTTTTCCAAAAATTTAAGTGCTAGATGCACTTCTCCACCCCCCCCCCCAAAAAAAATCTCTTGTACCAAATCCACCATTGTGTAAGCCCATGCCTCTTGTCACAAAAGTTGATGGCCGTGCAATCTAATTTGGCACAAAAGTTTGATGGTTGCACAAAAGTGAAAAAAATCTACGACACGAACCGGGAAATAATGTATTCAAAGCTTACAAGGTTACCACTAGACATACAAACCTGTAGAAGAAGTAGAATCGATTTACCGCATTGGTGCAACTTTAGTCGTACTACCTTCTCCTCATGGCTCAATGACTCAAGTGTATAGTCACAATGCCTCCAAAGTCTCTACAAGTTGAGGGAGAAAATATTGCTCGTCCGAGCTATTAGATCTGAGCGAGCAACTTTGGACATCGGAAGAGTGACCCTAAAATGTTTGCTCTTCTCCTTATAAGTGTAATATCCCAATTTTTAATTTGGATGTTATGCATAGATCATTCATATGCATTTCATACTTAATTGCATTTTGGTTGTGATCCAAGAAATCTTAAGCAACTCAAAACCAAAGGAGAGAGTTGGAGGTTTCATAATTTTCATATTTGAATTTATTTCAAATTTGAAAAGTGGATCAATTTGATTTTCAACAATTTCTTTCCAGTTATTTCAATTCAATAAAAATAAATGAGAGGAGATAAAATGACTTCTTCAAAAAAGAGGAGAAATATTGGAAAAGAAATTTTGAAATCAAATTATTATTTTATTTGAATTTTATTTGCAACTTTATTTGAATTAGAGAAAACATGCATTTAAAAAAATTGCATTTAGCCCAGAAAATGTTCATCTTGTCCCAAATATTAGGTATGGATGGTGAAAATTGTTTTTGGAATTTTTAGATTTTTATTTTTATTTAATTAGGACTTTCTTCACGGAAATCGTTAAAAAAGGTTCCTGGGCCGGCCCAGCCATGACCCAGCTCGCGCCGCCCCGCCCGACCGACTCCGAGCAAGAGACCGGCCGTCGCATGCCGCCGCCGCCGCGGAGTCCCGCTCGGACTCCGCCTCCGCCCGATGTCGGCCCCTTCCCCAAGAAGCCCTCCCCTGGCCCCTTTATATAAGGCCGACCCTGGCCCCCTCCACCACATCGACCGCTGTCATCCCACGCATCACCGCCGCCGCTACAGTGCCACTTCGCTGCCCGCGTTGCCGCCGCACTTAGCCGCCGCCGCCCCCAGCGCCGCACCCCGCCGCCGGAGCTGCCTCGCCAGGAGCCTCCGCCGACGTCGCCTCGCCCGCAAGTCACCACCGTCGTTGACCTCGCCGCCGCTGCTGGTTAACCGATATAAACCGATTCGGTTCACCGGTCTTTTCTCAGTTTAGTTTTGTTTTTTTAGTTTCGGTTATCAGGTTTAGATCGATTAGTTTTTTCGTTAGTTTAATTAACGGACGTTCACCCATTAGTTTATTTTAACGAACGAATTCTTTCGTTAGGTTCTGTTAGCGGCCGTTCGTTTTGTAGATATTTTTTTTGTTTAATTTTCACCCAGGGACCTATCCACGAATAGTTTTCTCGTGATTTAGCCCCTAATCTTAAAACTAGCGTAACTTTTAGCTCGTTTATCCAAATTAGATGAAACCACCGCCTAATCTTTGTAACGAATCCCCTCTTTTCAGTAAACCAACTTGAACATGATTTTGACAATTTAAAATTTGAGTTTAGTTTAGATTAGTATTCGATCTTGTTTTGTTTGTATCTTGAGTTCGATCTTGTTAAGATCAACTCCACATGAAAATAATGTTGTTAGGTGTTGTTTTCTGTTTAGTTTAGTCGTTTGCTTGTGTTGAGTTTTATTTGGATCTTTTCGTGATTTCTCTTTGTTTCGTTTGATTCATTGCTTATGTATGCTACTGTTTATCTACGCTAGATTACCCAGAGTGTGAAGCTTGTTACTACAAATCTCTAGAGTTTGCAGATCGTTAGCAAGGCAAGTTACACTTTGACCATACTTTTCTATACTCAGTTTTTACTATGCATTAGTATTGCCCCCCAAATATTTGCATGAGTAGGATTGGGAACATGTGGTTTGGTTGTAGTACTTGAGGTAGGAACCTATTACCTTTGATCACCCCAGGAATACACGTTATGCTCTATCATTGCTTAGCCATGCTCGTAGACGGGGATTGGATCATGATACACATGGAAGTTGTGAGAGTTATTAATCTTGGATAATATTAAGGTAGCAACTTTAATACACATCTGGGTGGATTGGTTGGGGCACCTGGAGAATCCAGTGTTTGTTCGTCTGGGAAATCCCGGAGTACCCGTGTGATTTTTTCCTCGGTTCGCCACCTAGGCTCAAAGGGATCATATGATATTTTATGCATAGAGACTTCTGTGTGCAGCCACAAGCCATTGTGGGCTCTAGCGTAGTTGAGTAAGTTGTATGAGCTCTCGGAGAGGTGGACTAGCAGATGTAGGGGAAAGTAGGTGTACCGGTCTGCCCAGAGTAGAGAGTTAATGCTTCAAAAAGGCTATGTCTCGATCTTCCGATCATGGATGCGGTCGAATCTTGTGGGGGAAAGACATCTTGAGTACCTGGAATTGGATATTGTTGTTGATCTCATCACTCTTTAAATTAATTGAATTGGGTTTAATGATGATACTTTTTTAATTGGGATTTGAGTTGGAGGAACCTTCTCAAATATTGGTTCAACTTGGGAGTAGTAAATTAATTTATTTCTTTGTTGTAGGGAAAAACTAGCTTTATGAAAAATCTTAAACTTAGAGCCTCCACCAGCTAAATATTGCATGTAGATATAGTTCTTGCATTCATTGCTTTATAGTGTAACTCTGTCAGCATATTCAATGTGCTGACCTACATGGCTGCAACGTCTCATGTTGTAGACTTCTCAGACGACGAATAAGGTGCGATAGGTCGTTGTCATGCACTCATCTATGACATTGGAGTTGATGGACTCATTTACCTTCGAAGCTTCCGCAGTTATTTAGTTTAGGTGGCCTTCAGCCATATTATTTGTGTAATCATACTCTTTATGAGGACCTCGATGTAATAAGTGTGTGATTGAACTCTGTTATAATTCCTCGAGTGTTGTGTGTGTGAGCATTACTGATCCAGGAATAACACTTAAGCATAGAGACTTCGGTCCATTGGGATCGTGCTCGCTACAAGAAGGTCATTAAAGCTTCTACATTTAATAATCATTAGAACTCGATGCCATGTCTAATTCTGATCCTAACCCTAATTAGGATTCAACATATATATGTCATGACATAGATAATAGTGTTCTCTAACATGTCGAAATATTTTATATCAAAAACTCCATAACCAAAATGAAGACATCGAATAGAAGTTGCATTCAAATTTCCATGTGTTCGACTGGCTTGCAAGCATTTCTTCACGTCTACAAGATAAATGCTTTTATATCTCGCTCAATGCTACACACAGTCGAGTCATTACGCCAATCATCCGACATCTTACTCCACCATTCGACCTTAAGGAAAAAGAAATGTTTTTGCCAATTTTTAAGAAATAAGAATGTCAAAAAATGAGGTCGCCACTAGTAGTAGCAACATTGGCTAGAAAGTAGAAGAAAGGACGAAGAAAGGACAAAGGCCCAAAAAAAGCAGTTCGGCCATCTTCTTCCCGAAGACGCCGTTTTTCTATTAATAATAATGAATAATCACGTAATTACGAAACCGGGAAAGGATTGATCTAATTATTAAAATCAGGAAGGACGCCGAGGAAAACATCATCCAGACCTGGACGTTATTACGCCCAGCGTTCCTACCTGGACGCTAGTATCAACCCCGTCCTAGGTTAGCCCCACTCGCAACCAAGCCGGTTGACTCTGCTTTGGGCGTTTCGTCCCCCCGAGCTCCTCTCCACCGCCGCCGCCGCCCTCCACCTCTCCCCGGCCGCCGCCGCCAACGCCGCCCTCCGCCTCTCTTCAGCCGCCGCCGCCACCGCCGCCGCCCGCCTCTCCCCGGCTGCATCTGCGTTAACCTCCCACCTCTGCCTCGTCCCCTCGTCCACCTCCTGACGGTGAAAGTAGGCTGTGCCACCGCGACGAGTCTAGCGGACGTGATAGCCAATCTCTCGTATCTCCACCGCATTCTCCACATCTCGTCCGTTCCTCGTCCCAGCTAACCCAGCAGCGTCAATCGTGGCCCGCAGTAGAGCACCACAGGTGTGTTGACGCTCAAAAATGGCATGATCGCAAAGAGTGACTTGAGTCTATAATGGGATGAGCCTATATTATGAGTTCATGTCACCATTTGATGGCCCTCTTCAAGATGATCGAAATAAATATGAAGATGGACCAAAACGGAGCTCAAGTGCAAAAGATATGACAATTTTGGAGATACCCGTGTTGACACCAGATTGAAGAATGGCATGAAACCAAATTAAGACTGTCTCGGATGTAAAATGTTACAACTGCAAAGTTGTGCGTCTCGTCAAAACGGTTGATTTTGATATAAAAATCGTCTTAATCCGAGGTCGTATGCAACCTGTGGAGGCAAAACAAGGTCAGAAACAGAAGATGCAGAGTCATTTCGGACCGACCGAGTTGATTTGATCGGTCAGATCGAGTTGGTCCGAAAATTTACCAGAGAGTTGGCAATGTTGACTCGGTAGGACCGAAATGAACCAATCGATGAGACCGAGTTGGTCCGAGAAATTGCCAAAGATTCCTGTCCGAGTTTGGTTAGGGTTTTTGACGTTTTGGATGGACTTTTTAGTCCTTTTCTTGTACGGGAAGTACAGCCGCCTCATAAATAGATGAGAGGTGACGGTCGATTGAACAACACACAATCGAACAAATCTATCTATATCTTTTACCTTTACTTTTCCTTCTCCCTTGTTCTTCTTCTTCTTCGTTCTTCGTTCGTTCTTCTTTTGCAGGGCGGCGAACCTCGAGGCCCTAGGGGCGGTCGGGCCGACCTAGGGCAGCCCATAGCTGCCGCGCGCCCTGACGGGGTCCCTCCCGGGCGTGTGGGGTTTCGGGTCTACAAAAGCGTTCGCCGGATTGTCTTGCGTACCACGCTTCCGGACGGGTCTCCTTCGACGGGAGCTGTGGTGCATCACCCTCGGCGTTGGAGGTACACGGTGATGTGTTCGTGTGCGAACACACTTTTTGGCGACTCCGCTGGGGACGAAGCTTTGAACGGTCTTCGGCCCGTTCTTGCTATGAAAGGATCGTCATCTAGGGTTTGCAGTCTACAAAGGTAATATGAATACCCAATTCCCTACTGTAGATGCAAATAATCCATATGGTGTTACTAGATCGTTCAATGAGTATACTATATGGGCTAGCCCTAGTTTTTTCAATAATGCATCTAATTATGTGCAAGGGCCGATTCAAAGTACTCCCTCCGTCCGGGATTATTAGGCCCGTGGGCAACCGGACGTTGTCCCTATTTACAAGGCCCTCATGCAACCGGAGTATTTTCTCCACGCCTCATTTCCTTCATTCGCACTTAATAAGGCAACAAATAGCTTGATTTTCCTTTATCAGCTGGCGCATGCGTCTCTCGTATTGGGTACAGCCGCTACATTAAAGTGAGCATGGGGCTGCATGCAGGCGCGCATGCAGCGAGATTTGATTGTTTTGGCAGTTAATTTGGTGCAGAAGCCGAAGTATAATGGTGCTAATTCGAGGGAATTATTAGTTCTGCCTTGGTACCTGCAATTTGGTCTAAGGACCCAATAAACCCGGACGGAGGGAGTAATTTGCATGCTTCAACTTCTTATGATACTAGTAACCTGCACCATATGTATCCCAACTCTCATGCATCGGCAACCCCACAAATTGTTATGCCGATGAACAACATGGTGAGTTCAGTTAGTAAATTCGAAACACCTTATGTTAGATTTTCCAACGCCATGCAAGAAAGTGTTTCACCCTTTTATTCATCGGCAAGTAATGTGCAATATACTAATCCAACCATGCTGATGAACGAGAGAATTGGCCATGCTATTACTAGCTATTTGGCCAGTTATTCCCAACCGTCATATGCTACACCTCATGACAATAATTTTTCAGCACCATACACAACTGTAGATGTTCATAATTCAGCTTCCGACCTTCCTGGTCATAGCCAAATGAATGTAAATTTTACAGGAGCGGTTGTGCCCAATATTGTAGAAGATGAGGTAGTAGTGACTGCATTGAAGAGTTTAGCCCAAAATAAGAGGATTAGTGCTCTTTGCCTTGAACAACATGAAAGGGGGCTATTTTTTAATTATGCCGCAATAAAAGCTAGAGTTTTGCAAGAAGATGAATCTTTGCCAATTGATAAAATTGGCGAGCAAAAATATGGTTTTACAACAAAGCATATGCCTTCACCTAGTACTACATCATATTATACACCCCCTACACAATTGCAAAATTTCGGCAACACTCATGTGTCATTGCCGAAAGAATCTAAAAGCATTAGGGGCAATCATATCCGGAGTGGGCTGAGATTGAGAAAAAACTTAAAGCCAATTTTACCGCTCGCCGCCATAAACAAATAGAGAAGGAATTGGCTCAAATAAAAGAAGCATTGCCAATTGGTAGAATCAATGAAAAGAAGGATGATTCGGAACATGAAGGTGCTTCGGTTAAAAAAGCCGAATCAAGTAGTTTATATTCTGAGTCCATCAAACCCAAAGCGGCAAGCATTATTGAGAAAGGGCATCGCAATCATAGCAAAACAACCATGCTTGATTTTTCTGAAGTTAAGGGAACCTACTTCCTGCCCTATGAGTTCCGTGCCGTAGAAATTGACAAGCCTCAAGCACAAGAGCAAGTAGCCGAACAAAGTTTGGCTGATAAGGATCTTCAAGGTAATGATGCACGGAATAAAGAAAAAGATGATGAAAAGGTGTTGGAGAGTCATCCAAAGACGGAGCAAGATGTTCTTCAAGTGGCACCACCATCATGCTCTCCCAACATATTTGAAGAGGTATGCATAGAGAGTAATTTACCTATTTTCAGATTTGGTCGCAACTTCATTATTGATGCATCTATAAGAAATATTCTCATAAGTAATTTTGAAAGACCAATGAAGAAGGGTAATTTACTTGTTAGCAATAAAATTGTTATGGAACATATCGGTCCACCCATTGCGCCATTTATAAAGACCGATAATGACTTATTGCTACAGCGAAATCTTTCCCCGTTGCTTTATCTAAAGTTCATATCTAGTTGGGTAGCTTTGCTTATTTCGTACTTGGCTTGCACTTGGTCTCAACTGAGACATGTATGTTCTAAATATCTTTGTTTCAGAAATTTAAAGCCAAGGTTAAATTCTATTGAGAAAACCGATGCAAATATAATATCTTATCGAAAGACATCGGAGATAGAGTGGAAAACAAAATGCATAGTCGAATGGGGAGATTCCAAATCTGAACCATTCATTTGCTTATCTCCAAAGCCGTTCACACAACAAGATCGGCTAGAAAACAAGAAGTATACCTTCAATTCAAGCATGTGTGATCAAATATTTGATTTATTGCTAAAAAATAATTACATAAGAATTCTTGATCACCATGTTGAGCCATCTATCCAAGGACGAATGTATTGTAAGTTGCATGATTCGTTCAAGCATAATTTTGAGGATTGCAACATGTTCCGTCAAATAGTTAAATCGGCCATTGAAAAAGGACGATTGAAGTTTGTGGAAACACCAGGAGATGACCAGTCTATTCCGATTGGTCCCGATGGCAAAAAGTTTTTGCATCGGCTCCTTCAAGCCGATCCATTCAAAGAGAAGGTAAAAACTACAGGTGATGGGATCAAGCTTTCAAGTAAAGAAGTGGTTGAAGAGCATAATGAACATAATCTTGAGGGCAAGTCCATTGAAGCTACAATGAAGATACCAAGTACTGGGGGCAGCAAGCAAATCCAAAGATCGGTGCAAGCACAACCGAAGAAAACAAAGGCCGACGTAAGCACAAAGGTAAAAAGCCAAAAGTCACTTCCGCACAACTATTGGAAAAATATTAGAAGATAAGTGAGAAGAACATTGCTTATCGGCCAACTAATGCAAAAGAATCAAGATCACCCCCTAGGCACAAACCCAAGGATCGATATTGGCAAGAAGGGAATTTGAATGCAACTTGTTCATATCCTTACTTTGGGCCGCCAATGCCAATGTCGTGGATGCCTCCCTATGCTCATGTAGATCCATATCCATCATGGGACTGGTATGATACAAGGGAACACTCTCCATCTTATTGTAGAACATCTCACCAATATTATGCAGCTCCAAGAAAAACAACATTTGAACAATCACATGTTAAAGACTGTTTCAATCATAAGGAATCGGTCTGGAGCTCAAGGAAGAAGAAAGAGGTTGTCAAACAAGTTTACCGCGTTAAAAGAGATGGTCGTAAGAGTGCTACTTCAGATTTGATCTCAAATGAAAAAGAGCCAATGAAAGTGTTGACATTGGCTACTAAAGGCAATGAGATGAATCAACCAATTATTGAGAGTCAAAGTGCCAAATCTGAAGAAAAGAAGTTGAGAGTGCGCAAGGCCAAGAAAGAATTGCCATTGGTCAAAACAGAATCACAGCCGAGATGCCCACTCGGCTTATCATATTGGCAAAAGAAAAAATTACAAAATCTTAGTGCACAAGAGCTGAAAAAGAAGAACATGGCATGGGTTCCCAAGAAGATCAATCAAGACAAAAATGATGTGCATGCTTCTATTGCAACAAGTACAATAAAAGTGAAGAAGGAAAAGAATGAAAGCAACAAACAATTAAGCCGAAGGTGTGTCACATCCCTAGCTTCTGGTAATGCACTAGGCTAGACCTCTTGCTGCATCATGTCTAAATTCAAATGAAATTTGAATTGAGGAATTTTCAAAGCCTCAGAAACCTCTAAAAATAACCAACAATTAAATCTTCTCAAATGTGTCCAAGAAAATGTTCCTGATATCCTCTGGAAATATTGGCAAGAGGTAAAATCCAAACCAATAATTTTGGTGTCTCAGAAACATTTAATTTGGGCATTTGAATTAAAGCAATAATTATTTGAATTGGATTTATATCTACTATTAAATAAATATAGGTCCAATAATTCTGAAATATTTTTGTGGAGCATTGTTTTAATTCTTTTAGCTCCTAAAAATATTGTCAGAAGCAAAATAAATTGAATTGGTTTCAAAACCAAATTCAAAACAAACCTGCAAAATAGAAAACAGAGTTAAAATAAAACAGAACAGTAAATAAAAAAAGAGAGAGAGAGAAGCCCACTTACCTGCAGCCCCACCTAGCGCCCCATCTGGCCCAGCACCCGTGCAGCCCAGCCGGCCCAGCTCCTCCCGCGGCCCAGCCCACCTGGCCCCCTCCTCCTGTCTTCTTCCCGTGCCAGCGCACGAAGCAGCTGCGTGCTGGACGCACGCGCGCCGACGCCGGCCACCTCCTGCTTCGCTGTGGCAGCCTCCCCGACCCCCTCGCGACGCCACGAAGACGGCCTCGACCCCCCTCGATCGTCTCTCTCTCTCTGGACCCCCTCCTCCACCTCTGTTTCTCTCTCCCTCTCGTGCCGAGCGCATCCGTCGCCACCGACGCCGATTGCCGCAGCCACCGTGCTCCCCACGCCTCACCGACGCCCCAGGGAGCTCCGCCTCGACCCCCTCCTTCCTCCCCACCGACCCACGGCCCTCCGGAAGCCCTGCAACGCCGTCACCATCGCCGTTCCGTCGCCGGCCACCGAAGCTCCCCTCCATCGATTCGCCGGACCCCGTGCCTCCCCTGCCTCGCCAGCAGCACCAGAAGAACCACGGTGAGCCCTCGACCCGATTCCCCCTCTCCCCGTGCCCCACCTCCCTCTCTAGCTAGCCCCACCACTTTGCCCGAGAATCTCTCGCCGCCGGCCATGGCGTGGCCGTGGCCACAGCCACCCCCAGCTCGTATCCGAGCCCACTAACGTGCTCACCGTGATCTCAGGAGTCCGTAGCACGCCCCAGCTCCTCCTGCCGTGCTCCCTAACCCCGACCCCGAGATTGCCCGAACCCCGGCAGCCGCAAAGGAGCTTGCCGCCGGCAGCTCCGGCCACCCCGCGCCTCCCGCATGCCTCCTTTGGATGCGCGCAAGCAAGGGCAACCCTCTGGTGCCCTTGGCTTGGCCCAAAACCGCTCGCAGCGCCACTCCGGCGAGCTCCCGCCGCAGTTTTGGTCGTCGCCGGCCGAACTCCGGCGACTGCCGACGTGGCACGCCTAATTAGCACTAATGACGCCTAAACACCCCCCCCCCACACAGCCACTGACAGTGGGCCCCGTAGTGGGTCAAAGCCCGGGTCAACGCGGGATTAGCCCCTGTGTCACTGACGTGTGGACCCCACACGTCAGGTTTGACCCGAGCCAGCCCAGTTGACCCTGCTGACGTCATTGTGACGTGGGGCTGACGCAATAAGTATTTTCTGGATTTAAAAATAATCAGAAAATTCCAGAAAATGCCTAAAACTTCAATAAATCATAGAAAATTAACCGTAACTCCAAATTAAATAAATTATATATGAAAAATTATCAGAAAAATTCAAGGAATCCATCTGTACCATTTTCATGCATGTTAGAACAACTTATCACTACTGTTTAGGGCAAATGAAGTAAATGACATTTAAATAACCACATATGGAGTTTGAATTTGAATCTTGGATTCAAACCAACTTCATTTAATCTGGTTTTAGGTGCATTAGCCCAAAACACATTCATTTTGCCTTGTCATGATCATGCATCATATTGTGCATTGCATTGATTGTGTTCCTTTCTGTGTTGCCGGTATCTGTTCCCTCTCGATAGACGCGCTACCGATGATGTGATCGTTGACACTGATGAAGACTCAATGTTATCTTCAGAAGTGCCAGGCAAGCAAAACCCCCTTGTTCATTCCGATACAATCCTACTCTCTCGCTCCTGCTCTCTTTTACTGCATTAGGACAACAACGACATATTTGATACTTGCTGCGGTAGCTGAACCCTTTATCCTTTGCATGACCTGTCATTGCCACAGTAAATAGATGAAACCCACTAGCATGAGTAGGAGTTGTTTGAGCCCTGTTGTGCCTACTCATTCATGCTTGTTTGTCATGCCTGCTACTGCTTAGAGTTGAGTCAGGTCTGATTCATCGGGGATGAATCAGAGGCGTGTGAACATGTCCTACTGTGTGTGAGCTAAGTGTGTGAACACGATTTGGTAAAGGTAGCGGTGAGAGGCCATGTAGGAGTACATGGTGGGTTGTCTCATTGCAGCCGTCCTCAGGAACTGAGTTCTGTGTTTGTGATCCATGACCAGCTACTACCACACATTGGAATGCTTAAGTGCCCCTCTCGACTTATTAATCAACATGATCTCTGTCCAGGAGTTGCAACTAGTTTCTGGTGTTTGTAGGTAGTGTTAGTAGTCTACCAAGTGGCACCCGGTACAGGTGGGCTTGGGACAGACTAGGCACAGTGGCACGGTGTACCAAGTGGCACCCGGTTGGTGGGCTTGGGAACCCTGCACACATCGTTTGGGGCCGTGAGCGACACCCCGGCCGGATCTCCTTGCGGATGGAACCCGAATAGGCGATAAACCTGGACTAGAGACTTGTTCGGTTAGTCAGGTCGTGGCCGACTCCCTCGCCCGGCTTCCGCTTGAAGGTTGCCGAGGTACATGACGTGTACAGGGCGGTAAGTGGCGAAAGCGTGTGTGAAGAAGTACACCCCTGCAGGGTTAACATCATCTATTCGAATAGCCGGATTCCTCGGATATGGAAACTTGGACCCCTTGTACAGTTCATAGACAAGTGAAAGTGGATACTCTAAAATACGCAAGATAAGCGTGAGTGCTATGGATGGCGTTCTCGTAGGGAGACGGGAGCGGATCCATAGTGGTGTATTGGTTGGTGAATATGTGGACTCGTGTGCGCCACTTCAAAAGAGTTACTTGCAGTCGTAGTTCAGGATAGCCACCGAGTCAAAGCTGGCTTGCTGCAGTCAAACCCTACCATCCCCTTTGTTGATAATGATGCATATGTAGATAGATCTGATGTAAGTCTTGCTGGGTACATTTGTACTCACGTTTGCCTATTTTATGTTTTTGCAGAGAGACTTCAGTCTCACTAGTAGTTCCACGTGGACTTCGACGTTTAGCTTGATACCTCAGCTACGATCTTGTGCCCTCGGCAGGATCTGATAGATAGTCAGGCTTCTCAGCCTTTTTCATTTATAGATGTCTGTACTCAGACATGATAGCTTCCGCTTGTGCTTTGACTTGTATGCTCTGATTGTTGGGTCGTGAGACCCATGTTTGTAATATCTCGCTCCTCGGAGCCTATTGAATAAATTACTTGAGTCGTAGAGTCATTTGTGATGCCATGTTGTATTGCACATATCGAGCATATTGTGTGTATGTTATTGAAATGCTTGGTATGTGTGGGATCTGACCATCTAGTTGTTTATCTTTAGTAGCCTCTCTTACCGGGGAAATGTCTCCTAGTGTTTCCACCGAGCCATGGTAGCTTGCTACTGCTCCGGAACACTTAGGCTGGCCGGCATGTGTCCTTCTTCGTTCCTGTGTCTGTCCCTTCGGGGAAATGTCACGCGATGAATACCGGAGTCCTGTTAGCCCGCTACAGCCCGGTTCACCGGAGTCCTGCTAGCCCAGTGCTACAGCCTGGTTTCACTCGCTGATGACCGACACGTTCGATGCTGGGTCATGGATGCCTGTCCCTGTAAGTCTGTGCCACTTTGGGTTTACGACTAGTCATGTCAGCCCGGGCTCTTTATCATATGGATGCTAGCGACACTATCATATACGTGAGCCAAAAGGCGCAAACGGTCCCGGGCAAAGGTAAGGCGACACCCGTGGGGATACCGTGCGTGAGGCCGCAAAGTGATATGAGGTGTTACCGGCTAGATCGATGTGACATCGAGTCGGGGTCCTGACAGCGTTGGTATCAGAGCTTGACTGCCTGTAGGATTACCAAGCCAAACTGGTCGAAGTTGAGTCTAGAAATTCTTTAGTTATATAAGGGAATTGATTGTGGGATGGAACGTAAGGCTCTTTTTACTCCTTATACCTCATGGCCTTCTGATCTGAGTCATCATCTTCTCTTCTACGGGGATTAAGAACTAGGCTTTCCCTTCTTTCTATCAGGATCACGTGTTACTAATCCGTAGACTTATAAGATTGTTGGATTTAAGCTTGAGTTCAGTTCCTACTACTTCCGTATGTTAATTGTTGATCTCGAAACCTTGATATTGTGCTTCTGAGTGGTTATGCCACCATTCTTGTGAATGTCTCAAATCTTTTCTGAGCATTTACAGCCGTTATGCTGTCCGAGTCATCCCAGGTTTCTAAATAGTTTGAAGCAATTTGCAAAATCCTTTTCCTCTGGTTTCGATGTTCCTTTATGCCATCTCAATCACACTAATTGTTGAGTTGAGGTATTCTATTGCCTTGGCATTATGTTGGAGTTACTACTATGACCCTAGGTGTCTTAGGGGATCATCTAGTAATTTAGCCATGATTTGTGTTCCCAGTATGATGCTTCCGGCCATCATTCTCGAAAGCATCCCGTGATGCTACTTAGTAGTAGGTATTCTATTCCTGGGTTCTTAAACCCGATACTCACTCTACTTACTTCATGTTGATAGTGTTTACTAGTTCCTTCAGGATATTAGTAACTTTGCGATAGTCCTCAAGGTCCGTGGTATTTCCTTCTTCCAAATACTATGACCCGCTTGTGGCAGATGTTTATTGGATCAAAAGATCACAATTAGAGTACTCTTGAGGAGTTCTCCATTCATAAATCGTGACTCTGCCAGTTCTACTTTTCTGCATGGGTTATCCGGAAGAAACATGTGGAATTCGTTCGACATGCTAAACCATGCATCCACAACTCAGAAAATCATAAGTTCCTTTGAGTTGTCTCTCTTTAGTTGCATTCTGACCCTCGTCTATCAATTGATAGTCAAGAGTATGTGTGCGCTCGTTTATCGATGCCTATTACTCTTGTGGTCCGTCAAGCCATTCTATCGCAGAACGACTAGGAGAAACAAACTCCAGTACCTCTTCCATATCCAGGATTGGGTCAAAGAAGTTGTGCTCCGCAGATCAAATTGCTAATCCAGCTTTTGTTCTGTTCTACCTTGGAGTATTACCATCTTTAAATCGGGATTGTTATAGGAATTGCACACCATCCTATGAACTCCTGGTACAGTGATACTTCTTGTCGTCATTAGTCATTCCTCGGTCTTCGTGTTGATGCAACCGGAATACCGACAAATGAATTGTGATGTGTGAAATCAATACGCCTAGCAACCTCGTTGCTGGGTAGTTAAAAGACAATAATTTTATTCTTAGTGTGTTGGTTATTGAATCATCATTCTAAGATTGATCGTGCTACCTAGTCCATTCTCCTGGTTCACTCCTCGATCGATGAGTTAGGATTATTTCAAATTCTTGCTCTATTGATCATATCGTCTTGCCCTGAAAAGCAAGATTGTTCTCGAGCTTAGTAACATACCGGTGGCTCGTGATTTTCTGAATATCTTCTCAGAAGTATTACCAGGTTGTCACCTGACCGCTATGTTGAGCTCGTGATCAAGTTGGTTTCTTGTGAACCACCTTCTCTCCAAGAATCGGTGTTAGATATCCCTGAGCTAGTTGGTTAAGCTAAACAATAACTTGGAGGGTTGGAAGATAAAAGCTTGCCTGACTTAGTTCGTTCCAAAGGGATATTCTTGTGTAGTGTGTGTTGAAGAAAGATGATATCTTCATCGATTGGTCCCTGTGATCAGTTGCTGGACCTATTGTCATATCAATCCTTTGATTTGAGTGTGGGCTACCGTCAAATCAAGTCAGAACCAACGATGTTCGTAATGTTGTCTTACTCGTGGTTGATCCCTTGAGCATACACCATTATATCTTTTGGGGCTGACCAATGCTATCACCGTGTTCACACGATGGTGGAAGTCCAGTGATATGGAAATTCCGATGAGTTGTTGTTGAGCCCATTGACAACATCCTTATCCCCTCCATGATGTTGTTGAACATTAAGTTAGTGTTGGAAACTTTTGAAAGCATTTTCTTCATGCTAGCTCATGAAGTACTTGTTTGATGAAAGGAGTGACTTCCTTTGATTCACGTGCATTTGATGTAAGTTGTCGACGTGAATTCGAGAAAGCATGTTTTTGCCTCCTCTGGAACCATCCCAAGTCAGTTATGCACGTGCGAAGTATTCTGTGGTTTGATAGACTGATCATCTTCATTCCATATGTGTATTCTAGCACATCAAGCCACCGACTGATTTGTTCAAGGAGTAGGAGTATCTTCATAAGAGCTAATCCGGACTTATGAAAGAACTTCGATATCCTCGATGATGGCTCCCAACCAGAACTCGGTAGTGTTTTATTGTAAGACTACCATGTGATCATGTTTGTCTGAGGCAGCGTGTTCACATGTTTGTAGCAGAACCAGCTCATGTTTTGGAGCTTGCTATCATAGTTCATACCTGATGAGTCCCGCAACGTCATCTCGTCGATTTGTGTTGCAAACTTTCATTTTTCTTCCTAGACTCGATGAGTCTGGAATATCCTGACACCAATCAGATCTGAATCTCAGGCAGATATGATGGTTGGAACATTTCCCAAGAACTATAATATTGGTCTCTCGATAATCGGTAAGGTGGATGTCGTGGCCAACACACCCAGCCGGAAGACCTGTTATTATAATATCTTGATTGATGAAGTTGGCCACCTCCCCATAAGGATTTCGTAGGATTTACCTCAGTAACTGTTTCTTATGGATTCTATTGCTCCCGAAGTCCGACCTTTACTTGATGTTCTAGATATCAAACCATATCTATGGGTGTATTACGCTAGCACATCAAGGAGAACATTAGAAGTGGAGTGCTAAATGTCTCTCGGTCGATCATCCAGATTTCGTTTCCCTTGGCCTCGCTAAGGTGAAATCTGAGAAGGTGTTATCTTCCTTTGCATCTGCATCCTCCATCACCATTCATCATGGTAGTAAGTTGTGTTACCGGACCCTTGACACGGATGTTGGTAAAACCTTGATGAATATGGAAATGCTCAAGTTCTTGAGAGCACGCACAAGCGCTAGGTGTTATCATTGGCACTAACCGAGATTGCTCTCAGTTTCCTCGGCAATGCTATGATCTTTTCTAACATAGAATCCACTCTCTTTTGTTGGGTTCTTCCCCAGTTACCAGAATCATTCCCAGCATTTGCATTCTGTTCCCAGCTTGCACCACCAATGTGCCATTCTACCATGGGTCTCTTCCATCTCCGGTGATAAGGAAATTCATCCATTACATTGTCTCCAACAAGGTAATCCACATCATCCAAGTCCGAGTATGCCATTCTACAGACCCCCTCCAAACGATCGTTGTGGATTGCCTTATGCTGGTATGAAGAGTTTCAATGATCTTTGAGTCAAAGGTAATTCTTTTTGCCACTTAAGATAATACCCTACGATCACCCTCCTCCAGGATGTTTCGTCGTGGTATCATGGCAATTCAACTCCTCACTACGTTAACAATCGATTACCACCTTCTTAAGTGTGGAATTATTGTCTACCTAGTGAACCTTCGTCATCTGCCTCACTCCATCCTTAAGGATGTGTGCTTCGTCCCTCAGCTCGAGAGATGTTGCTATGTCTCATTCCGTGAGTTGTTCGATCTTCGAGAAGATCGACCATTCTAGAGTCTCCTTCTTCCCTCCATGTCATGTTGACAGGATTTCTCAGAACAAGACGACAAGACAAAGATGGTGAACAAATCAACGGTCAGTTGAAGTGCAACCTGGATCGTGAAGATTATACTAGTTGCGTTTACCTTTCACCTTACCTTACGCTTGAATCTCGAGACGAGATTCTTGTTTAGTGGGGGTGAGTTGTCACATCCCTAGCTTCTGGTAATGCACTAGGCTAGACCTCTTGCTGCATCATGTCTAAATTCAAATGAAATTTGAATTGAGGAATTTTCAAAGCCTCAGAAACCTCTAAAAATAACCAACAATTAAATCTTCTCAAATGTGTCCAAGAAAATGTTCCTGATATCCTCTGGAAATATTGGCAAGAGGTAAAATCCAAACCAATAATTTTGGTGTCTCACAAACATTTAATTTGGGCATTTGAATTAAAGCAATAATTATTTGAATTGGATTTATATCTACTATTAAATAAATATAGGTCCAATAATTCTGAAATATTTTTGTGGAGCATTGTTTTAATTCTTTTAGCTCCTAAAAATATTGTCAGAAGCAAAATAAATTGAATTGGTTTCAAAACCAAATTCAAAACAAACCTGCAAAATAGAAAACAGAGTTGAAATAAAACAGAACAGTAAATAAAAAAAAGAGAGAGAGAAGCCCACTTACCCGCAGCCCCACCTAGCGCCCCATCTGGCCCAGCACCCGTGCAGCCCAGCCGGCCCAGCTCCTCCCGCGGCCCATCCCACCTGGCCCCCTCCTCCTGTCTTCTTCCCGTGCCAGCGCACGAAGCAGCTGCGTGCTGGACGCACGCGCGCCGACGCCGGCCACCTCCTGCTTCGCCGTGGCAGCCTCCCCGACCCCCTCGCGACGCCACGAAGACGGCCTCGACCCCCCTCGATCGTCTCTCTCTCTCTGGACCCCCTCCTCCTCCTCTGTTTCTCTCTCCCTCTCGTGCCGAGCGCAGCCGTCGCCACCGACGCCGATTGCCGCAGCCACCGTGCTCCCCACGCCTCACCGACGCCCCATGGAGCTCCGCCTCGACCCCCTCCTTCCTCCCCACCGACCCACGGCCCTCCGGAAGCCCTGCAACGCCGTCACCATCGCCGTTCCGTCGCCGGCCACCGAAGCTCCCCTCCGTCGATTCGCCGGACCCCGTGCCTCCCCTGCCTCGCCAGCAGCACCAGAAGAACCGCGGTGAGCCCTCGACCCGATTCCCCCTCTCCCCGTGCCCCACCTCCCTCTCTAGCTAGCCCCACCACTTTGCCCGAGAATCTCTCGCCGCCGGCCATGGCGTGGCCGTGGCCACAGCCACCTCAGCTCGTATCCGAGCCCACTAACGTGCTCACCGTGATCTCAGGAGTCCGTAGCACGCCCCAGCTCCTCCTGCCGTGCTCCCTAACCCCGACCCCGAGATTGCCCGAACCCCGGCAGCCGCAAAGGAGCTCGCCGCCGGTAGCTCCGGCCACCCCGCGCCTCCCGCATGCCTCCTTTGGATGCGCGCAAGCAAGGGCAACCCTCTGGTGCCCTTGGCTTGGCCCAAAACCGCTCGCAGTGCCACTCAGGCGAGCTCCCGCCGCAGTTTTGGTCGTCGCCGGCCGAACTCCGGCGACTGCCGACGTGGCACGCCTAATTAGCACTAATGACGCCTAAACACCCCCCCCCCCACAGCCACTGACAGTGGGCCCCGTAGTGGGTTAAAGCCCGGGTCAACGCGGGATTAGCCCCTGTGTCACTGACGTGTGGACCCCACACGTCAGGTTTGACCCGAGCCAGCCCAGTTGACCCTGCTGACGTCACTGTGACGTGGGGCTGAGGCAATAAGTATTTTCTGGATTTAAAAATAATCAGAAAATTCCAGAAAATGCCTAAAACTTCAATAAATCATAGAAAATTAACCGTAACTCCAAATTAAATAAATTATATATGAAAAATTATCAGAAAAATTCAAGGAATCCATTTGTACCATTTTCATGCATGTTAGAACAACTTATCACTACTGTTTAGGGCAAATGAAGTAAATGACATTTAAATAACCACATATGGAGTTTGAATTTGAATCTTGGATTCAAACCAACTTCATTTAATCTGGTTTTAGGTGCATTAGCCCAAAACACATTCATTTTGCCTTGTCATGATCATGCATCATATTGTGCATTGCATTGATTGTGTTCCTTTCTGTGTTGCCGGTATGTGTTCCCTCTCGATAGACGCGCTACCGATGATGTGATCGTTGACACTGATGAAGACTCAATGTTATCTTCAGAAGTGCCAGGCAAGCAAAACCCCCTTGTTCATTCCGATACAATCCTATTCTCTCGCTCCTGCTCTCTTTTACTGCATTAAGACAACAACGACATATTTGATACTTGCTGCGGTAGCTGAACCCTTTATCCTTTGCATGACCTGTCATTGCCACAGTAAATAGATGAAACCCACTAGTATGAGTAGGAGTTGTTTGAGCCCTGTTGTGCCTACTCATTCATGCTTGTTTGTTATGCCTGCTACTGCTTAGAGTTGAGTCAGGTCTGATTCATCGGGGATGAATCAGAGGCGTGTGAACATGTCCTACTGTGTGTGAGCTAAGTGTGTGAACACGATTTGGTAAAGGTAGCGGTGAGAGGCCATGTAGGAGTACATGGTGGGTTGTCTCATTGCAGCCGTCCTCAGGAACTGAGTTCTGTGTTTGTGATCCATGACCAGCTACTACCACACATTGGAATGCTTAAGTGCCCCTCTCGACTTATTAATCAACATGATCTCTGTCCAGGAGTTGCAACTAGTTTCTGGTGTTTGTAGGTAGTGTTAGTAGTCTACCAAGTGGCACCCGGTACAGGTGGGCTTGGGACAGACTAGGCACCGTGGCACGGTGTACCAAGTGGCACCCGGTTGGTGGGCTTGGGAACCCTGCACACATCGTTTGGGGCCGTGAGCGACACCCCGGCCGGATCTCCTTGCGGATGGAACCCGAATAGGCGATAAACCTGGACTAGGGACTTGTTCGGTTAGTCAGGTCGTGGCCGACTCCCTCGCCCGGCTTCCGCTTGAAGGTTGCCGAGGTACATGACGTGTACAGGGCGGTAAGTGGCGAAAGCGTGTGTGAAGAAGTACACCCCTGCAGGGTTAACATCATCTATTCGAATAGCCGGATTCCTCGGATATGGAAACTTGGACCCCTTGTATAGTTCATAGACAAGTGAAAATGGATACTCTAAAATACGCAACATAAGCGTGAGTGCTATGGATGGCGTTCTCGTAGGGAGACGGGAGCGGATCCATAGTGGTGTATTGGTTGGTGAATATGTGGACTCATGTGCGCCACCTCAAAAGAGTTACATTGCAGTCGTAGTTCAGGATAGCCACCGAGTCAAAGCTGGCTTGCTGCAGTCAAACCCTACCATCCCCTTTGTTGATAATAATGCATATGTAGATAGATCTGATGTAAGTCTTGCTGGGTACATTTGTACTCACGTTTGCCTATTTTATGTTTTTGCAGAGAGACTTCAGTCTCACTAGTAGTTCCACGTGGACTTCGACGTTTAGCTTGATACCTCAGCTACGATCTTGTGCCCTCGGTAGGATCTGATAGATAGTCAGGCTTCTCAGCCTTTTTCATTTATAGATGTCTGTACTCAGACATGATAGCTTCCGCTTGTGCTTTGACTTGTATGCTCTGATTGTTGGGTCGTGAGACCCATGTTTGTAATATCTCGCTCCTCGGAGCCTATTGAATAAACTACTTGAGTCGTAGAGTCATTTTGTGATGCCATGTTGTATTGCACATATCGAGCATATTGTGTGTATGTTATTGAAATGCTTGGTATGTGTGGGATCTGACTATCTAGTTGTTTATCTTTAGTAGCCTCTCTTATCGGGAAATGTCTCCTAGTGTTACCGCTGAGCCATGGTAGCTTGCTACTGCTCTGGAACACTTAGGCTGGCCGGCATGTGTCCTTCTTCGTTCCTGTGTCTGTCCCTTCGGGGAAATGTCACGCGATGAATACCGGAGTCCTGTTAGCCCGCTACAGCCCGGTTCACCGGAGTCCTGCTAGCCCAGTGCTACAGCCTGGTTTCACTCGCTGATGACCGACACGTTCGATGCTGGGTCATGGATGCCTGTCCCTGTAAGTCTGTGCCACTTTGGGTTTACGACTAGTCATGTCAGCCCGGGCTCTTTATCATATGGATGCTAGCGACACTATCATATACGTGAGCCAAAAGGCGCAAACGGTCCCGGGCAAAGGTAAGGCGACACCCGTGGGGATACCGTGCGTGAGGCTGCAAAGTGATATGAGGTGTTACCGGCTAGATCGATGTGACATCGAGTCGGGGTCCTGACAAGGTGCGCATAACAACATCAAAATCTTTGGTTAGCACATCATCCATTTTCTTCAACCATGTCGTTGATACCTTTGCCATGGAATTCATCCCTAGGTATGATCAATTACCCTCCATGGATTTATTCCATGGATGCAACATAATTTTCTATATCATGAAAGGGTATTACCGAATTACTATACATTTGGTTAGTTACATTGTTGCTAATACAAAGGGGCCGAAATATTTTATTCCTATTTTATTTTTTTATTTCGGCTATACATACTTTGGTGGGTGAATTCTACATGAACCTCATGTTAATGGCCGATATTTATCTATCGCCCTAAGAATATGTCAAAGCATGGCCGGTGTAATATCCTAACATCGTCCTTAGTTCAATTGGAGACTAAAACAAGCCTCATGCCGCTTAAAATATTTTTTCACAATGATCAAAGCCGAATATAAAATTTTATTCGGTTTGGATCTTTTGGTTGCCATAGGTGCTATACATATTGAGGCTTTGGATGATTCGTTATGAATAGTACAACAAATATCCAAGAGTTATCAATGTTTTGACGAATCACTTATAGTTTACTTGAGGTATGTCTTGATGCAAAATTTACCTTGGGTGTTCATATTTCTAGACATGACAATTCAAGAGAGTTGGCACAGTAAGCATCTGGCTACTATGTTAATCATGGTGTATTGCATTTATGTCAATAGTCGATGCTTAGTCTCGTCAACAGAGGTAAGGCCGAACCGAAGTCCACCGCTTCGGCCACTAATGATTTTTTTATGCAGGCGAAAGCAACGATTTGAGAAAGTTCATTGTTGATTACCTGAAAAGTCCTAGCAAAAGGGTGATTAATATGGTCCGTAGGTTGACCCTGAGATACATATCTATGGAACTTCATCATCGGATTGTTAACAAAGTTGAGAAGGTTTCACCCAAGTTTACATCAAGGATTCAAACAAATAATGGCCGATATATATTTATCGCCCTAAGCACATGCAAAGTGGACGATGGAGTGTTGACATCATCCTTAGAACCAACACAGTACAAGTTATTTTTCGGCACGCGACCTTTGCCGAAAAACAGGGGGGCATGTGTTGACGCTCAAAAATGGCATGATCGCAAAGAGTGACTTGAGTCTATAATGGGATGAGCCTAAATTATGAGTTCATGTCACCATTTGATGGCCCTCTTCAAGATGATCGAAATAAATATGAAGATGGACCAAAACGGAGCTCAAGTGCAAAAGATATGACAATTTTGGAGATACTCGTGTTGACACCAGATTGAAGAATGGCATGAAACCTAATTAATACGGTCTCGGAAGGAAAAAGTTACAACTGAAAAGTTGTGCGTCTCGTCGAAACGGTGGATTTTTATATAAAAATCGTCTTAATCCGAGGTCGTATGCAACCTGTGGAGGCAAAACAAGGTCAGAAACAAAAATTGCAGAGTCATTTCGGACCGACCGAGTTGATTTGATCGGTGAGACCGAGTTGGTCCGAAAATTTACCAGAGAGTTGGCAATGTTGACTTGGTAGGACCGAAATGAACCAATCGGTGAGACTGAGTTGGTCCGAGAAATTGCCAAAGATTCCTGTCTGAGTTAGGTTAGGGTTTTTGACGTTTTGGATGGACTTTTTAGTCCTTTTCTTGTACGGGAAGTCCAGCCGCCTCATAAATAGATGAGAGGTGACGGCCGATTGAACAACACACAATCGAACAAATGTATCTATATCTTTTACCTTTACTTTTCCTTCTCCCTTGTTCTTCTTCTTCCTCGTTCTTCGTTCGTTCTTCTTTTGCAGGGCGGCGAACCTTGAGTCCTAGGGGCGGTCGGGCCGACCTAGGGCAGCCTATAGCCGCCGCGCGCCCTGACGGGGTCTCTCCCGGGCGTGTGGGGTTTCGGGTCTACAAAAGCGTCCGCCGGATTGTCTTGCGTACCGTGCTTCCGGACGGGTCTCCTTCGAGGTGCGCTGCGGTGCATCACCCTCGACATTGGAGCTACACGGTGACGTGTTCGTGTGCGAACAAGGTGGACACTGTCTTTTTCTCTTAAACTGGTGTATGATTCTTCCTGGTCTCCAATTGAAGCTTGTTACTACAGTAGATGCTAGCAAATCTCTTCTATGTATATCGTTACTTGTCTCTTTTTGTGATTGATAGATTGATATTGATAGTTCATCAAACCGAAATAATGTGTATTCCTGAAATTTCATGAGTGTAACATGGTCCTTGTAAGAAGTTAAGAGTAATTGATTGCTATTCTTGATGATGCAGCTTTACTTTACTGATTTTTAGTTGTTTCATAAGCACAAGTCTGAATGAGAGTAGGATTAATTGAGGTTCATCTACTGGAGTATTTTGAAGAATAAATGCAAATGATTGACATGGTATTTCACTTGAACTCCTTAAATGTTGTTTTATCTTGTAACGGGGTACTAAAATGAATACAAGTCAGCGTTTCAGTGATTTATTATGGATGCCGCACAGCCAGCATAAAATATCCAAATCTTGGGAAAATGTGAGTATTTATAGAATTTCCATGTTGTCTGTTGCACTTTGTGGTTGGCTGAAACTGATTTTTGTATATCTTAATGCAGCCTAACATTTGCTTGAATGTTTGGTGTCATCGTGTTGGCATTCCAGTGGATCCTCTTTGTAGCGCAGCCTTAGAGAACCTTGGTTTTTATCAAATTGCAAAAATGACGAAAATCAATGTCGACAAATATTTGATATCAGCATTGGTCGAGCGTTGGCGGCCTGAGAAAAATAGTTTTCATTTACCTGTAGGAGAAATGACCGTTACACTACAAGACGTGAGTTGTTTGTGGGGGTTGCCTATCCATGGTAAACCACTTATTGGCAAAGCTGATGCTGCATGGTCTGGATGATTGAGAGGTTGCTTGGGATTCCTGTAGATGAACAACACATGAAGCAAAAGAGAAGGCGGAAAGATGATGACAATGTTGCTGTGAAGAATTCACAATACTCTTTAAATTTGGGTAAACTACGAGAACGCTTCCAGGTGATGCCGGATAATCCAATGGATCGAGAGATTCATTGGCATGCTCGAGCGATTGTTCTAGAAATCCTTGGCTCCACGGTGTTCACTGATACATCTGGAGATGGAGTGCCAGCTATGTATCTTCAGTTTATGCAGAATGCAGGGCAACCAAAGAGTATAGTTGGGGAGCAGTTGTTCTTGCTATGTTATATAGACAGTTGAGCATGGGGGTTGAGAAGGAGAGATTAGAAATTTCGGGGCCTTTGTTGCGGCTACAGTTATGTTCCTGGTCCCATTTGCCACTTGGTCGCCCTAAAAATATTATTGAGAAGCCAAAGGAAAGGGAGGAACCTGGAGATGAGGAAGATGAAGAAGTAGACTTGGATTATAACCCTGTATTTGGAGCAAAGTGGTGTGCTGGACATGAATTTGATGTTCCACATAATGCGGGTATCGTACTGTACTCACCTCATCTATTAGCCATTGTTTGTGTTATGCCAACTAACTTTTCTCACTTGCAAATGAACTATATAGGTACCGAATATTATCCAAATCGGATATATTTGATTCGAGAAGGTGCAATTGAATGGCAACCATATGAAGACCTTCTGGATGAGATGCCTGTCGAAGTACTGGATGAGATATACTCCGGGAGAGGTTTCACAACATATCTCAATGTTGGTGAAGCCATGATAGATGGAGGAGCACCTGTGATACATTCTGGAAAACCACCGAGCGAGGTTTGATGTAATGAGCAATGCATTGCACTTTCATATGTTCGTTCCTGATTTCAGTTCTTCGGATGTCCCTTGCAGTATTGACTTGGTTCAACATGTCTCCATTTGGCGAGATGTTAACATATAGCTCTATCACTTGCCATGTTGTCCGAGACTTCGTCTTCTCAAAAATCATGGTCCATCCTCTTTCCTCATATATTGGAACTAATTGAAAATATTGTGGTCCAGGAGCTCCAGTATCCAAGCGAGCTTGCATATTCAGGTTGTACTGATCATCGCCAACTCCAAGTCCTCGGCATATCTCACTCTTGACATCTTCAAAAGTGGTTTTCTCGGATGCTGGAAAAGTGACTTTGGGAGGAACACTATAATACACACCCGTGGATCCATGTTGCACTTCACCATCCACATATGCCAGTACGATTAACATGTTTTTATTTTCACCTGCTAACATGAACATGCAAGGTGTAAATATGGCAACCTTACATTGATCTGCTGCGGACTTTGTAAAGTTGAATTTTTGCAACCTATCAATTCTCTTAAACATACCAATTTCAAACTGTACCACCACATGAATATTGAAACCAAATTTCTAAATTGGACAAAGAACCAACAAAGATGCAAGACAACCGTAGCACAACTCTCATGTTCCAGCCGCGAGATGATTAGAGGATCCTAATGGTGAGCCGGGAATAAGAGAGATAGGGCTACCGTGATCAGAGACGTCGAGTGATGGGGGCTGGTTAGCACATGGCGACGTTGACGAGCGGCGATTCCATGCATTCTAGGGTTTACAGGCGACAAAACTTCCGTCTGTTTGAGAAGAACGATTCAGTTTAATCTTTTTAACTGCGGCGGATCAAACCAGTTATGAGGACGGGGTTGACACTAGCGTCCAGGTCAGAACGCTGTCCGTAATAACGTCTAGGTCTGGACGCTGTTCTCCTCAGCGTCCTTCCTATTTTCCAAATTTAGACCAATCCTTTCCCAGTTTCGTAATTACGTGATTATTAATTATTATTAATAAAAAAATCGGCCGAAGACGAGTTGCAGACCCTGCGTTTTGGGACTTCCAGTGGCTCGCCTCCGTGGCTCCAACGACTCAGAGGCAGGGGTCCTTGCGCCCAGAACAAGTTGTTGAGGGCGCTCGCCACACAACCTCCTCTGCCGGAACGACCGCGCGCCTCCACCAGGGACCACAACCCTGCACCACCCAGGTAACCCTTCCTCCTTCCGATAATAATTATGCTCATTCATTTTTGCAACCTGCGATTAATCCCCAATCGTCTCGTAGCGCTGCTCTTTCACTGCCAGCAATAAATGGCCGGGGTTGCGTGCTCTTCACACATAGTCGAATCAAGAGGGAGTCGCCGGAATTTCTTTGGAGCACAAGGGGAATGGATGTCGGGACGGGGAACCTGCGTATGTTGTACCACGGGCTGCACGAGCGGCAGCTCTGCGGGCTCCATACCCTGAACGCCGCGTTGCAGGATCTGTTCTTCAGCGAGAGGGACCTTCTGCAGATCGCGACATACCTCGACGCTCGCAAGCTGGAGGTCATTTCCCGCGCAGGCGCCGTGGGTGCGGGGGATTTTCTCAACAGCGGGGACTTCAACGTTGAGGTGAATTATGGCTCGCGTAATGCTTGGAGATGGATCCTCCATGATTTGTTTTTGTCATATTAGATTAGAGATTTCTATTATTCATGTAGTGTGTAGACACATTTTGTAGATCGCTTTTCTTATTTTTCCCGTGAAATAACCTGCATAGCTTGTGTATGCCAAGAGAAAACAGTAAAACAATATTTTCTTTTTGGGGTTTTATATCTTATCAGAAAAGTTACTGAAAGGGGTCACTTGCGTAGTCCCAGATTATACGACTTAAATTTTGCATCCTTTAGGAGATTAAAAAGAACTTCCTTTGAATTACCCATTAAGTACTGATAGTGAAAACAGTGAATAACCTTTTTTTTTTGCCACGAACTTGGGGAGCTTTATTGCATAGCTAACATGTGATTACAATCTGCCCGAAGGCCACTAAGCAGGAAAGGAGGACAGCTCTCAAGCCAGCAGTCTGAAACCAATAAGGAGCAGGCCCGTTTAGCACAAGAATCTGCCAAAAAATTTGCCTCCCTTGGGACAAATCTAACTGAGAAAGAGATAAAAGATGAAGATTTCTCCCCAATGTCTAGTAAAATAGGCGCAACAATTGACCTCGAACTGTCACGCTATAACCAGAGGTTGACAACCTCTAAACAATCTACTTCCATCAGCACATGTGAGAAGCCACGTAGTTGAGCGAAGATGACTCCTTCCCGTAGAGCCAAGGCCTCCGCAACGAGAGGATCTGTCACCCCCGGGAAGGGTTTACTCCATGCTCCCATGAACGAGAGGTGAGATCGAGCTATCCCACCCCCTCCCACACACCGAGCTTCGTTGTTGATTGCATCATCCGTGTTGATCTTTAACCAACCCACATCTGGTATGCGCCACTGTGCTCCTGCCACACCACGCGTAGGCTTCGGAATATCAAGCATTAAGAGATCATCACGTACTGTCTTTACCGCTTGAACTGGATCATAGCCGACCTTGTCATGAGTCCATCAATTCCGATCAGACCATATCGCATGCATGACCGTTATAATTTTGCATCTGTCTTGGTCTTGTATGATCTCGTCCATCAACACATCCCTTGCCCAAGTGGCAGGGTGTAACCTGGGTAGTTTCAAACCCAAAAAATCTCGGGCTGCTGCCCAAAAAAGTCTGGCATGTGAGCAATTTATCAGTGCATGTCGCAGATCTTCCATTGAGGCCTTGCACAAATCACACACTGATGTCGTCCGGATATGCCGATGCTGAAGGGTAGCATAGTCTGGTAGAATTCCACGCAAGACCCGCCACCAGAAAACACGGACTCTAGGAATAACCTTTAGTTTCCACAAGGCGATCCACATGGGTCTATCTGACGTTGAAGACTCCGCTATCGTTCCTTCCTCTAGAGCTAAGCATTCTTTCCGAGTCACTAGAGCACGATAAGCTGTTTTAACAGAGTAGACACCGGACCTTTCCAAGTCCCATGCGAGATAATCCTCGCCACCAGGCACTCTCAGCGGTATATTCAGAATTGCGTCCGCGTCTGGTGCAAGAAAATTCCTTCGTACTAAGTCCACATCCCACGTACCACTCTCCTGATCAAATAACTCAGAGACACGATTTACAGGATCGTTCCCAATGCGGCCCATTGGCTTGAGAGTAGCCGTGTTTGGGATCCATCGATCCGTCCAGATGGAGATAGATTCACCATCCCCAACTCTCTTGATCAATCCTTGTTCCAACGCAACTCGCCCAGCAATAATAGCTTTCCACGTAGCAGACGCCGAGCGAGGTGCAGTAGCGTCCATGAAGCTGCAGTTATGGAAGTACTTGCCTTTCAGAACTCGCGCACACAAGGAGTCAGGGTGTGTCATTAGCCGCCACCCGTGCTTTTCGAGTAGGGCTAGATTAAAAAGTTCAAAGCTGCGAAAACCCATGCCTCCTTCTGGTTTCGAAACAGAGAGATTCTTCCAAGAAAGCCAATGAAGAGATCTCCTGTCAATGTCACTGCTCCACCAATATTTAGCCATGGAAGAAGTTAGTTGTGAGCAAACCCCTTGGTCAACTGGAAGCAAGGCATGCTGAACGTAGGGATGGCTTGGACCACAGATTTGAGCAAAACTTCCCTCCCTGCACATGCCAACTTCTTTTCTGACCAGCCTTGCATCTTAGTCCGACTTCTCTCACCAATGTGAGAAAAACTTCCACTAGTGATCCTGCCGACCGCTGTTGGTAAACCCAAGTAGCGTTCAGTAAAAGCTTCAACATGAATTCCTAGTGCCTGCTTGATCTCAGCCCTTAGAGGTGGTAATGCATTAGGACTGAAATAAACGGCGATCTTCTCCCGGTTTACTGCCTGTCCAGAGCACGCAGCATAAATCCTGAGGATATCATTCAAACGATCTGCACTTTGCACCTTTGCATTCATAAAGATTAAACTGTCATCCGCAAAGAGCAAGTGATTTACCCAGGGCGAGTGGACACTCACCCTAATGCCTCGATCAATATATGCACCACCATAATAATTCATTAAGGATGTGAGGCCCTCTACACAAATAAGAAAGAGAAAGGGAGATGCTGGATCCCCTTGTCGCAACCCTCAGGAGGGTGTGAAAAACGGCAAAAGTGATCCGTTTACCTTGACTGTGAATCTGATGGAGGTGACACACTTCATGATGAGACGCACAAATTTATCACAGAACCCCAGTCTGACTAGCATCGCCTCCAAGTAATGCCACTCGACCCGATCATAGGCTTTCAACATGTCAAGTTTAACTGCACATGAGGCTTGTTTGCATCGCTTCTTTTTCTTCATTGCATGCACACTTTCATAAGCTACCAAGACATTGTCAGTGATCAACCGTCCTGGCACAAAAGCACTTTGTTCGTCCCCAATAATCTCATCCATCAGCCCGCGTAGCCTATTAGTGATCGCCTTGGCTGCAATTTTGTATAGGACCGGGCAAAGAGAAATTGGTCGATACTGAGAAATTTTCTGAGGATTTCGTACCTTGGAAATGAGGGTGATAGCAGTGTCATTGAGGCCCAACGACAGATCTCCCCTGTTCAGAAAATCGAGCACGGCCGTTGTTACATCACTGCCTAGAATCTCCCAATGACGCTGGAAGAAACCAGCGGTGAACCCATCCACTCCTGGCGCCTTCGACGGTGCCATCTGGAAAAGAGTGTTGCGTACCTCCTCCGCCGTGAACTCCTTCTCTAGTAAACCATTCATAGCAGCATTAACACGTTGCGGAACAAATTGCAACAGTTCAGACATATCATTGTATCCCTGAGACTGATAGAGGATCTGATAGGAATCCGTCACCTCGGTCTCCACCTCATCAGGATCATCACAAATCGATCCATCCGCTCTCTGCAGGGAGACGATTATGTTGTTTCGACTGCGTTGCGCTGCCTGAGACTGATAATACTTTGTATTTCGGTCACCTTTGTGTAGCCAGTTAACTCTTGACCTTTTTTTCATCCAAACCTCCTCTTGTCGTAAAAGTTCTCGCAGTTGATCCGCTACCCTTAGTTCTTCAGTGTTAGGCCCCCTCCCAATGGAGGCTGCTCGTAGCCGATCCAACTGCTTCTGTAGTTTTTCACCCTTTTGGCAATGTTGACAAACTCACGATCACCCCAAGACCCGAGTCCACTCTGGACAGCTGTAAGTGCATGCACTACACCTTTCAAACCTTCACAACCAGACTCTGATTGGCAAATTTTCTGCACTAGAGCATTGTAATCACTATGAGTCTGCCAAACATTTTCATAACGAAACTGTCGCGGTCCACGCCGCCCCCCTCTCGCCTGTACTGTCCTCAACTCAGCAAGAACATAACAATGATCAGATGCTGTTGAACTAATATACTTGACAGAAGAGTACACATACAAGGATAAAAAGTTTGCATTAGCAAGAACACGATCAAGTCTAGCTTTTACATTTGCACTCCCACGCTGCTTATTATCCCATGTAAAAGGAACACCTCTCCATCCAAGATCTTGGAAGGAGCAAAAATCTATTACTTCACGAAAGGAACACACCTGCCACTCCGGCCTCGCATGCTCGCTGAAGTGCTCCGTTCCATACATCGTCTCGTTGAAGTCACCCATGCATAGCCACCCGTGATGCGGAACTCCATGCAACGTATGCATAAACTCCCAACTGTGATGTCTATTCTCAACTCGGGGTTCACCGTAAAAACTGTGAAACGCCAAGGTTCAGTTTGATTATTCCCCTTGACTACCACATCTATGTGAGCCTTACTGTAATTCTTAAGTTCAACTTGCACGTTGTCATTCCAGTATAGCCCAATGCCTCCACTAAGGCCATTGCTATCCACAGAAAAACAACCAGAAAAACCAAATAAGCTCTTCAGACTTTCAACACGTTTCCCTTGAATCTTTGTTTCCATAACGAATAGAAGGGAGGGACCTTCTTGCTTCACCACCTTGCAAAGCTCCCGAACTGTCTCAGGGTTCCCAAGCCCTCGACAGTTCCAACTCAAACAATTCATTGGGACGGGCAGGGCTGCATAGCAGCCTCTGCCGAATTTTCAGGCGTTGGTTTTTTCTTCTTCGGAATCCGATCATATTCCCCCTCGGTCCCAATCTCTACACCACCCCCTTGTTCCTCAGGATGCCCTGGCTCCGGGTTCTGCGTTCCTTCTCCTGAAGCAGTAAGCAGAAGGGGGGATGCGTTTTCGACACGGCGATAAACCTGTCTTGGTGCCTCCTTTCTCTTGTTCAGATTGGACTTCTTCTTCCTAGGAGAGTTCACCTCCGTACCGCCTGCCGGTACGCTGCTGGAGTTCTTTGACTCCCTCTGGCTGCCCGGATCAGCATAATGCTCCTTACCGGCTGAATCATCGGATGCAGCCTTCTTATGCTCCTCAACCCTCAAACTCGAACCAAACGGGAGCTCACCTTTAGCATCCCGCTGACCGGGAGTAGGACAGAACGGATCAGCATGGCCCAATCAGCCGCAAGAGAAGCAAAAGTGAGGAATGTTCTCATATTGGATATCATACGCATCTTGTTGCTTCCTTTTTGCCGAATCAATCACAATCCACCTCCTAAGAGGCTTGTTTACATCAATGGCAACTCTGGCGCGCAGAAAACCCCCCATGTGGTCGAACTGCGCCGAGGACGCCTGTGGATCAATCTGCTTAGCTATCATCCTACCCCATGAGTCATCTCGAAGGTTGTAGGGCAGGTTCAAAACCCTAGCCCATAGATGGAGCCTGTCAAAACGAACCTCGTCCGGCCTCAAGCAATCCCTAAACTCCGACAGAATCACTGCATTCTTGCTGATATGCCAAGGGGATCCTGCCCACACACGATCACGATCTCTCTGAGACTCAAAATCAGCTACAAACATATTCTCCCCCATAGATCTGAATTGGAGCCCGCGGGGATTTCCCCACGCCGGACGGAGTGCATTAGCAATGGTGTTGATATGCAGCAGATTTCGGTGGAGCACCTTCCCTGCCAATAGCCACTTCTCCGGCGCATCCTCCTCTCGATCATCGATGACCAGCGGAGTTGCTTCTTCCTCGAAAATACCCAGCTTTCCCAGGGCCTCCTCCAACCGAGCCCTGGCCGTGCGCGGCGATTCTGATCCGCCCGCACTCTTGCCCCGATCAGATGAGGCCATCTTCCCGGGATCCCGCTGCGCACCGCCGATCAGACGTCAACGAGTGCCTCTTTTTTTTCCCGAACCCTGGTCGCCGCCGCCAGGGAGGTTTTTAGGGTTTCGTGGAAAAACTTCTCCCCGTACCACCTCTTTGCTCACCTTTGCTCACCCCATAGTGAATAACCTTGATAAAAGGGAGACGAGCAACAGTTCACGTTTGTATATTGATCATATGCCGATGTTTATACATGTGCAATGGAAGGCATATGGGCCTCACGGACCAGGTAACACATACACAATCCAATACAACTCAACAATGTGCAAGCAATGATATAGAACAAGTCGATAAATTAGCCTTCAACATTAATCCTCCAGTTGACATTGGATCGTTGTTTGGAACGTGGTTAGCTGGGGTTGAACATACTACTGCAGGTCGTATACGGATTGGAATATGTGCACTTTTATGGGCTATATGGAATTGTCGAAATGATTTGATTTTTAACAGTCAACACAATTTAACTTTCTTGCAGGTTATCTTCAGAGCTACCGCATGGATCCGTACGTGGTCCTTACTCACTCCAGGGAGCCTTTGGTTACTGGATGCAACCAATGAGAGATGGTAGCACGGGCTATATTCAACCGGTTCGGATGGCGGTCGCATAACAGGATAAAAGTCTAGGGAGCTTATCCTTTATTTTGCCTTAACGGTTGTAATTTGGAGCTTATACTTTCCGTTTCTTTGTTTTGCTCCATTTGTGAGCTGTAATACCTTGATGACTTTGTGTTATTTTGAGACTCTTTAATAAGATGACTGCATGCATCATCATGATGCAGAGGCCGGGGGTACGCCTCCATTTCCAAAAAAAATAAGTGATTAAGTAAATTAGGAAGAGTTGTGGTAGATTAGTAAGAGGTAGAGGTTGTGGTAGATTAGGAAGAGGTAGACATGAATCATTCTCTCCTTTTTTTTACTGAGAGAGAATACAGTAGCGCCCCCTCCACACTCACCCTCCTCTGCACCTCGTCGTCGCCTGAGCAAGCCCGCGGCAAAGCCCCCGCTACTTCCAAGGACGGCGACAACAAGGCGTTCCTCTTCCTCCTACCCGCGGTGCGTGAGCTGGGTAGTGGTTGCAGCAGCGGATCTGGCGCTGGGCCGGCAAGGAGGCCAGGGCGGCGGCCTCGGGACGAGCTCGGCAGCGGGCCTCGGTGCGGAGCGGGCAGCGGCCTCGGGACGAGCTCGGCGGCGGGCCTTGATGCGGAGCGCGCAGCGGCTCGGGTGATGGCCGGGCGGCGTGCGTTGGCGCCTGTCTCAGCTGCTATGGGCATAGTTTAAAAAACCGAACCGAAAATTGAACCGGAAAGGTTGTCGGTTCATGTTTTTACCGGTTGAACGCCGGTTCACCAGTTCGATTGTTGGTTTTTTAAGCAATAAAATAATATATGTTGAGTAATATATGTGCTAATATAGTGTGAAACCATGGTCAAATAAAATTATTTCCATGTAGTAGACAACAAAGTAGCACAGTCGAGTTGGTTATTGGGCCGTGGGCAGACCCCGCGTGCTGCTCACACGTTATGGGATTGAATTCCACTTCTCCCAATTTCTATTAAAAAAATCTTGGTTTTTTCGGGTTCAATGGCCCGTGTTTTTCACCGGTTTTCCAAAAAAGGCCGGTTTGACAGGTTTTCTCTTGTCTGATTGCCGAATGGTCTTATTAGCTTAAAAAACCGATGAGGCCACCGGTTCTGGTTTTTTCCGGTTCGACCGCCGGTCCGGTCCGGTTTTTTAAACTATGGTTGTGGGTGGATAGCTCCGATCACCAGGGTGGTGGGGCGGTCTGCCGCGGCGCCGTGAGTCGTGTTAGGATTAATCTTGATTGTGTATCTTTATTATATTTTCGTTTAGCATGTAGTCTAGTGTAGGTTGATGGTTGTCCCGTGAAGCTTCATCTCAGCATGCGGAGGAGGCGTGATGCCGGGCTGCCGGGCGATAGGCGAGCATGGCGAGATGCCGATGGCAGCGTGAGGCAGCATGTCCGTGTGATGCGGCAAGCACAGAGAGGCTGGAGTGTGACGGGCTGCACGAAGAGGTTGAACCGGGCGATCCGGTAAGTCATTATCAATTGCATACATTGCTAGTTTGGTTGGGTCTGTGGCCGTTGACGAGGCTGCCCAAGTACTGGCCGTGCATGTAGTTCTGCATGTTGAGGCGGTCAGATGCATAGTTGTTAGGATCCTGGAGCGATTCCTGGAGTAGGATAAGGCCAGTTAGTGAGTGTGGTCGTGCATGCATGGATTAGTTTGTTAGTGGCCGAGCGTGGCGGCCTGTTAGTTCGTGCGTGACTTAGTGGCCCGGCCAGGTTGTGCGTGAGGGCCAACAGTCTATGTATATATATGTCACGCCGAGCAATGAGAAAAGTGAGGCCGAGAGGGCTGGGAAAAACACAATGTAGTCTCTTGTTCCACCAAGGAGAAGGGCCTCTCGTGCAAAGTAACAGCTGGTCTTCTTCTTGGTTGTGTGTGTGTTGAGTTCCCCACCATGTGTGTGTGTGTTCTTGTGTTCTTGAGAGAAGAAGAGAGAAACCTCAGGAGAGTTGTGCGAGGCAGCTCGAGGTAGAAGAAGAAGGTCGGCGCTGCGAGAGGAGCGGCGCCAACAATTGGCATCAGAGCCTTGTCGATCCGCGACGGTGACAGGGGCGTGACGGACTCCATGTGAGGTGGAGGAAGGCGGTGCGGCGGACTCCATGCGAGATGGAGGCCGGCGGCACAAGGAGGAGGCTGGTGGCGGCGCGAGGCCGCTGGTGGCTTTGACGGCGCGAGGCCGTTATGAGGAGAAGACGGTGTGGCGATCGGCGCCGCGAAGGCGTCGTCCACGTCAAGAGATGGTCGTTGCATGCGGTAGGAGGTCGTGTTACACGATGCTGCGATGGCGTCGTCCACGGCAAGACGGCATGGTGATTGGCATCGCGAGGACGTCATCGACGACAAGATGGTCCATGGTGACCGGCGCTGCAACGGTGCCGGTGGCGGCGAGGGCCCGGTTGCGGCGTTGCGATGACGTCGTCAAATGGCGGTGGGTGATCCGCGTCGAAGATTGTGATGGACAGAGAATCAAGATTAGAGGGGAAAATATCAGGATTAATCTTGATTGTGTATCTTTATTATATTTTCGTTTAGCATGTAGTCTAGTGTAGGTTGATGGTTGTCCCGTGAAGCTTCATCTCAGCATGCGGAGGAGGCGTGATGCCGGGCTGCCGGGCGATAGGCGAGCATGGCGAGATGCCGATGGCAGCGTGAGGCAGCATGTCCGTGTGATGCAGCAAGCACAGAGAGGCTGGAGTGTGACGGGCTGCACGAAGAGGTTGAACCGGGCGATCCGGTAAGTCATTATCAGTTGCATACATTGCTAGTTTGGTTGGGTCTGTGGCCATTGACGAGGCTGCCCAAGTACTGGCCGTGCATGTAGTTCTGCATGTTGAGGCGGTCAGATGCATAGTTGTTAGGATCCTGGAGCGATTCCTGGAGTAGGATAAGGCCAGTTAGTGAGTGTGGTCGTGCATGCATGGATTAGTTTGTTAGTGGCCGAGCGTGGCGGCCTGTTAGTTCGTGCCTGACTTAGTGGCCCGGCCAGGTTGTGCGTGAGGGCCAACAGTCTATGTATATATATGTCACGCCGAGCAATGAGAAAAGTGAGGCCGAGAGGGCTGGGAAAAACACAATGTAGTCTCTTGTTCCACCAAGGAGAAGGGCCTCTCGTGCAAGGTAACAGCTGGTCTTCTTCTTGGTTGTGTGTGTGTGTTGAGTTCCCCACCATGTGTGTGTGTGTTCTTGTGTTCTTGAGAGAAGAAGAGAGAAACCTCAGGAGAGTTGTGCGAGGCAGCTCGAGGTAGAAGAAGAAGGTCGGCGCTGCGAGAGGAGCGGCGCCAACAAGTCGATCCCGCCGGTCGACGCGGTGGTCGTTGGCGGCCTAGCACGAGAAGGCCTAGGCGGCGGCCCCGAGACAGGCTTGTCGGCTCACCTCTTGACGTGGCGGCAACTTTGGTGGTGGTCGAGGCGGCAACAATGACTGAGCTTGGCTGCGGGCGGCTGACAGCTCGGCTATGGGTTGGTCAGCTGGTGGCGTCCTAGGCGTGGATCTGGGGGTGCTTGGCCCGGATCAGGCGGGTGGCGGACGTGGCGACCCCGAGGGGGCTCCCGTCGGCGGCGCTGCTATGGTGGCTGCATGGGCAGCGGCACGGCAACGCCGGTGGTCTGTGGCGGTGGAGATAGGGCCTTCTGTGCCTGGATCTGCGTTGGCAGGGCTGCAGCAAGGCGAGGTGGCTGCAGTGGTTTCTACAGCTGGTGATGGTTGGCGGTGGTGAGTTGTCTAGCGTGCCTGGTCATGTGGCTTGGACGAGGACGGTCGGCATGTCCGGAGACGGTTTGCTTGCTGGGCAGGCTTCGGGTGAAATCCTAGCTCAAGCTTGGTCGTCGTTGATGTCCTACGACATCGTTTCCTTCTTGGAAGCGTCATCATGGAGCCCCTTCACCACCATTATCGCCTCGGTCTCGGGCTCTCCGGGTGAAAACCCAAGTTTCGACCTTGGTCAGAGCAGCCGTTGGCGGCGTACTCATCGCTTCCCTCTTGGGGGAGACACCTTGTAGGTCTGGTCCCTTGTCAGTTCGTGGTGGCAAGGATGACTTTGCGGTTTCATCATCGGCCAGGCGAGTGCGCGGCCTCGGGCCGGTGAGGAAGTCGGAGAGGCGGCTTCGAAGAATAATGCTGTGGAGTGTCAGATCTAGTCGCGTGAGTGGCAGAGTCATCGGCTCGGGTGGAGCGCGGCCTCAGGGCCGGCTGGGAACTTGGAGTGGCGGCTCTGGAGAGCACCTCGGTGCTATGGAGTGGTCGTCGACTCTTGTGGAGTGTGGCCTCAGGGCTAGCATGTGTGAGTTGATGAGGTTTGCAAGCCGAAGTGGCAGCTCCGGGTCGTGTGGTAGGATGGCAACTCTGGTCGTTTGGGCGACAGTGAAGTTGGCTTATTGGGTATGCAGCCCCGGGGTGTGTTTCGTTGCATTGGTTTTCGGCCAGTTTTTTTTTATAAACTGGCCAATTCTCTTCTTAAAGCAAAGGCAGAGCTCCCGCCTGTTCTAAAGAAAAGCGTTGCTCTGTACTGTGATAGTGATTTTTTTTTACTTATGCTCTAATGTGATGGAAGATCCATGGCCGAGCCAGAGACAACGGATACACTGGATGTATATCTTATAATTAAATATCTCTGAATGGTACACTAGGAATGGATTGGGAATAGCTGCATTCTTTTTTTCTGTTATGTGATTATGCACTCGCTGGTTAATGTCGGTCTGAATTTTGATACTGTATTAGATTTTATTTATTTTCTAATTGTTGATGGTATCATGCATAAATGCTTGTGAGAAAGGAAAATAGACATGCAATAGACCATCATGAAATCTATGTGCAACGTGCAGTTTTTTTTTTTGCATGATAATACGTGTCTCATTATATCATAAGGATCATAGTACAAACCACGTACACACTGACCTGACAAAAACTGAAAAGACAGCAGAAATCTAATCTTGACACAAAGGAACACGAGCCAAGAATACATCATTGTACCATATGGCTCCCCCCCCCCCCCCCCCCCCCCCCCCTCCCTCTCCCGCGCAAAGAAAGAAAGATTGCTTGCTTGGTACGTGGAAGAAATAAAATGGTGAGTCGTTGGAGCTTGCTCCAAACAGAGTGAGACAATTCAATTCGTCCCCTGTGTCCAAATGTCTTCACCAGGTAAGGGACATGCAAGGGAAGTTAACAGGTCCTAGCAAAATCAGTGGAGAGCTTCATTTGCCGAATGCTGGTCAACTAAAACATTCACAAGCAATGCAGTTATTATCATCTTGGATTTGGCTATGCACGGTGCATTCATACGGTTTTCTTTTTGGTTATGCATGGTAGTAGGCTATCAGCCATCAATATATTGCATTTGTAGAACTATGAAACTGTGTGCTTAATATTCGTTGAGATGAAGCTACCAATATATCTTGTCTATTTTTTGAGGAAAAGAATATCCTTCTTTTGGGATGGCGCTATGTTAATCACATTTATTAGCTTGATAATAGCGACAAACTTGCTAGAGGGAAGTTATAAAGCGTCGCTAGGGTTTCTCATGCATGTGTAACTAAATCGTTGTCTGCAGAATGATCAAAAATAGTTCTCTTCATGTCTTTGTCGCCCATCCTAATTTATGAGGGCAGTGGGTGCAAGTTCATAATAGTTCATTACTGGTTTTTACAAATACGCATGTTCCACATGGGTACACATGTGATGATGTTAATAATTGATACTCTATTTATAGAAGCGAAGCTCGCAAAAAAGCTACTACCATTGATCCGAATTAATTGACGCAGCCTCTCTACAACATGAGGCAGTGTCAATTAATTTGGATCAGAGGGAGTAGTATTCATCCTACCAGACCAAGAATTTGTCTTTTTTTTTCATGTCGCATTACAACGTATTTCATCCTGAAATTTTACACACACACACACCTCATATCCTTGTTTACTTGTACAATTTTATTCAGCTTTTTTTAAACCGGAAATTTTGAATTCTGATTTTTTTCAAAAATTCAGCCTCTATGGAGGCCGAGATCCAAAACCCAAAACTCTATAGTTATATGTTATAATGACTTGGTTATTTGAAACTTGTTTCATACTTTAGTGTTTGGTTTTGACCTCAGGAAAGTCTTCCACTACAAATTTGGTCAATTCACCAACGACTATAAGCTCAAGATGGTGTGGCTGGTTTCGTTAAAAGAGGTGGTCTGGGTAAAATTTGGGACTTTGTAGAACCTGTTAGTGCTATTGTGGAAGTTATTAGTATAGAAACTTCACAACAACAAGTATATATGATCGAACTTCATTATGATCGTGTGATTTATGAGCCATTTTGGAATTTTTGGAATTTTTTGATCGATTTGCATCAGCAATACAGAACATAAAAGTTTGGAATTTGAAGTGTTGCGCTATTTCTTTCATTCATATTGAAGTAGGTCCAAAACCAATATATCCAAGAGAGGTCTACCATAATATGCACTATGTAGATGCTCAAATGAAAAAGGTTCGCATATAAATCCATGAGCAAATAGACTATTTTACTTCAGAAAAGACATAGTTATTGAAGTATAGATAACTCAACAGTAAGAAAATTCCTATGCATGCACTAATGAATTCATGGGTTGCGGGGCCATCAGGCTGATGGCATTGGTTATTACTTTATTTTAAAAGATATTTTCCAAATTTATTGCTTCTCTTCCTTTCGGTTTGCATGTTGCATCTCCATAAGCTTCCTTTGTTGTGATGTCTTCCATGAGTCCATCAATTGCAATCTTGCATGCATTATTTATTCTGATGGTAAGGTGTATACTAGCAGTATTCAAGTTAGGATGTTTTCCTATTAGCTCTACTCATTCCCTGGAATTGCTACTCCACATCATTTCATGAAGCTATGTTTCTTTCCGTTGTTAGGTTTTGAAGAGGGTACTAGAGGTATGGGACCTCTAATTTATTTGCATGTATTCCCAAGCTGCATAGGCATCCCAATCCAATCGTGAACTGGAAATTGTCTTCATTTTCCACTTCCAAGATCATTGTTTCTACATTTGGAACGTGGATGGGGAGTGGTACAACTTCAATAGTCTGTATTCTGTCCATCTCTCATTTTTTTTCCTCTCGGCTTACCTTGACACCATGAGCGGGCCTCGCTCGAACATCTATGTAGTAAGGGGCACTTTTCCTAAAGACTGCCCTACTGATTACAATGATTTTGGCCAGTGGTTGACTCCTAATGAAGCCAGGACCATTACACATTCAGGCTTCAAGGCACGGCAGAAAGAAGAGAGCATCACTACAATAGCAATGGTCTCGAGGAGGTATCTCATAGTGGGGGTAGCCGCTAGCTCTAGGAACCTTCGAAGTTCCAGGCACAAAGACTGAAGTACCTAGTCAGCAACCTTGCCAACAAAAGGGCATGCCTAACTGCCTATGATGCAAGAGGAGAGTGGTGACGGCTTGAAGGCGCAATAGCTATTAGGTTGATGCCATTTGAAGCTCCGGCGACCAGTTCTAATCCAGCCCAAGAAGAGAGAATTTTAACATGGAGGAACCTAGCTCCGGCAACTATGAAGGGCCAGTGGAACAACATTAGGATGTCATTTTTCTTCTTCATTCACATAGGAACATTCTTGAACGCAAAAATAAAACGAAGTCTCTGTTCGCTTGGGAAACTATTGTGAACTTCTGATATGCTGTATTGAACGTGTGTGATGACATATTTACATGCAGGAAATTCATTTAAAATGAGTCTGTGCATATCTTTTTTCTGAATTTGTTCGAAATCATTTGAAATTCTACTACTTTATAATAGATTTCGGGGTTGGCTAGATGGGTAGATCTCAAGTTCCCTTGTTGCCTTATCTAAAGTAAGGTTTGGTCACCCTGATAAGAGTGGATGCGTTGCTCTGTGTAGAGCATAGTCCAAAACATTCTTATCTATATGTTGAAGGTTCATATCTGGGATGGCATGTAATAATAGGTTTAGCATTCATACTACAAATCTATTCCGCTTTGGTCAAATGATGTCGACTTGAGGTTGATGACAGTTTATTTTGTCCTTTTGATATTTAGCTTTTCTATGCATAGCAAAACATTCCTAATCTTTCAACCATTTCAGGTGCATACATGGGTATGTCATATTACAATCAAATAACAATCTTCCTCGTTTCGTAGTTTGTGATGATCGACTGCTGCTTTTCACAAGACCCAAAAGGGATTTCTGTGTATCCTAGATATCCGATAAGTTGCCAGTGATCGAAAAATGGCCAAATTGGTGAAGTTGTTTCATGTAGAAAGAACATGCGCTTATTACCATAGCACAAACTATCACACCTTCGTAACTGGGAATTCCGACATCTCTCCCTCCAAGCACTCCGTGTGGTTGTGGAAGTTGTATTGGACTGATAGCCCACTCAATCTGAAAGTGGTGTTTCATTTGTGCAATCCACATAATGCGGCACGGAGGAAACAGTGACACCACAGCTCCACCCACAAGGTTTAGACTCCAGAGTTCAGATATCACAGCCCAGGGGGGACCTGCTACCTGCTCGCATTTAAACTTCCTGGTTCAACAATTGCTCACAGGTCACAACCATGTGAAAAAGTTGCCAGTAGGTGCAAGGTTACAGACAAGCACAGATGTGTGTCTCATCTGCCACTGAATAATTTTGACGAGGCTTTTCGTGTGAAACAACAATTGCAATGCCAAAATTCCATACCAAATTGAAGTGTACCAAATGTGAAGTGTTATGATGATTGCGCTGATATATCAAATTCTTATGAACAATCTGATTTCATTCGAACACTCATCAAATCTTCAATCATAGCATTTAAGAGTGCCTTCAGTGATCTAAAGATGGTGTGTCCACACACGACTAAAGATAATTCAATAATGATGATGATTAATGCATGAATAGAACTCCCATGTCCTAGCTGGAATAGACATAAATCACCAATATTGTTGAGCGCACGGGTGATTCCTTTGGTAGTCAAAATTATTATGTTGTGATTAGGAATTCTTTTGTAGTTGGAGTGCCTCCACTAAATATGTGGTATAAAAAATTTCTTCCGTGAGAATACAGATGTTTGCAGGGCATGAACAAGAAAACTAATGTATCACCATAGGGATATATATGTTGCTTATGATGGGACTTCTAGAATTTCTTATGGGCAAGAAATAATACACTTCACTCCTTCGAAAATTAAAGTGGTATATGCACTTTATCTTTCTAAATCCGGTGGTGACACTTCTCCCAAAATTAAAGTGCTAGATGCACTTCTCTCAAACACCAAAAATTCTTCTCTACAAATCCACCATCATGCAATCCCGGTGCCTCTCGTCATGGTGATGTCTTCCATGATTACATCAATTGCAATGTTGCATGCATTACTTATTCTAGTGGTAAGTTGTATACTAGCGGGATTATTCAAGTTAGAACATTTTCCTATTAGGTCAGCTCAATCCGCTGGAATTGCTATTCCATATCATTTCGTGAACCTTTGTTTCTTTTCATTAATAGGTTTTGAAGAGGGTACTAGAGGTATGGGACCTCTAATTTATCTCCATGTATTCCCAAGCTGCAGTGGCATCCCAATCCAATCCTGAACTGGAAACTGTCCTCATCTACCACTTCCGGGATCACTGGTTCTATGTTAGGAACGTGGATGGAGAGTGGTACAACTTCAATAGTCTGTATCCGGTCCCGCTCTCATTTTTTCCTCTCAGCTTACCTTGACACCATGAGGGGCCTGGCTCCAACATCTATTTAGTAAGGGGCACTTTCCCTAGGGACTACCTTACTACTTACAGTGATTTTGGCCAGCGGCTGACTCCTGACGAAGTGAGGATCATTACACATTCACGCTTCAAGGCACTGTAGAAACAAGAGAGCAGCACTGCAATATCAATGGTCTCAAGGTGGTATCTCATAATTGGGGTAGCCGCTAGCTTGAGGAACCTTGAAGTTCAAGGCACTAAGACTGAAGTACCTAGTCAGCAACCTTGCCAACAAAAAGGGCATATCTAATTGCCTATGATGCAATAGGAGAGTGATCACAACCTGAAGGCGGCAATAACTATTAGCTTGATGCCATTTGAAACTCCGGCGACCAGTTCTCATCCAACCCAAGAAGAGGGAATTTCTACCACCATGGCGAGAACTAGTTCCGGTAACTATGAAGGGCTGGTGGAAGAAGATTAGGAAGAGTGATCACGACATAAATCACTAATATTGTTAAGGGCATGGGTGATTACATGGGTAGCCAAAACTTATACGTAGTGATCAGGTATTCTTTTGTAGGTCATTTAAACCCATCGGAGTGCCTCCATTAAATATGTGGTATAACAAATTTCTTCAGTGGGACTAAAGATATTCACAAGGGATGAACAAGAAAACTAATGTATCACCAAAGGGATATATATATATATATATATATATATATATATATATATATATATATATATATATATATATATATATATATATATATATATATCCCACTTATGATGGGACTTCTAGAAGTTCTTATGGGCAGGAAATAATACACTGCATTGCTTCCAAAATTAAAGTGGTAGATGCACTTTCTCTTTCTAAATCCGGTGATGACACTTCTCCCAAAATTTAAGTGCTAGATGCACTTCTCCTAAACACCAAAAATTCTCTTCTACCAATCCACTATCATGCAAACAAAGTGCCTCTTGTCGTGGTGATTCTTGCACGCTTATGTCCTCTATAAAACTTACTTATGGACAGACGTGTGTGTTTTACACACAGTTGAGTCGAGTAGATATCAAGATAGTCATATGAGTTGTCATGGGAGCAATGGAGGGGGAGGGGCTCGCAATATTATGATCCAAACTCCCATGAAAATACCCAGGCACATCATAGAAATCAGGTGGCGTCTCCACTGGAATCTAGATCCTCGCCTCCATCGTATCTCCTTCCCCCGTCGGTATAATCTCCCTCCCCATCCTTCCCTCCTTCCCCACCATGAAGAACATGCTGGAAGTCAACCCCCAAACTGTCGCCACCCTAGAGCGAGTCTCCCTCCTCGATGCCCTGAAGTTTAACGGCGACGCTCGTACCGCCTTCCTCAATTTTGGGCATTGGCCGCCGAGGTACGAGCAACTTCTACTACTCTGATGGTTGATTGCTTAGTCCCAGACCAGCCTCCCCAGATTCTGCTCGCCGTCTAGATCCTCCCATGGCTGTCGCTCCGGGCCTCTACTCTGCTATGAACCAAAATATATGTTCTCCACAAACGAAAGCACCTCGTTGTTGCACGACCGAGTATTATTAGCAGTTTGCTTTAGCTAGGGGTTCAATTCAGCTGATGCTCGGCCCAGCATGTGTTTTGCTATCTATTACCCTGAACAAATTTTGCAGAACATCATTTTCTATCAGTTGGACTGACTTCCCCATGATGTGCATCTGGTGCCCCGCCTTCTGTCGGCGAATTCGCTCGTCGCGTGCTAGCTAGGGGAGTGTTTGTATTTGGGTTTAGTTGGTCTTTCCTGAGGGATGTGAGTTTTTGTAAATATGATTCTTGTCCATGCTCAGGGTGGTTGGGTATTTAAACGAGTTTCTGCATCTCCAGTTCTAGGGCAAAGTTTGAGCTCCGTGTAGCTGTACTTCTACCGTGTCTCTGTATCTTTTAATTGGTCCTTCATTGTGTCGGTTCTACTTTTGTATTAGGGCAAAGTTTGAGCTCCGTGTAGTTGTAATTCCAGCGGCATGTACATGTCAACCTTGCTGAAGAACGGGTCATGTAGTTTGTTGTTCGTGTCCTAAAGCTTGGTTACCAAGATTGCTTTTGAGGTATTCGATAATGATATTATCCTAAAATCCAGGATGCTAAATGCACTTCTCCCAAACCCGGCCCCAGAATCACCTCCAAGCTCACATTGTCTTCTTCGTCTCTAAGGAGCCAAGGCGAGCATGAAACGGATGCACACCTCTACAATTCGATGCATCCCAAGTGTCCCTCCCACCCTCGCAATAATCATACTCCAAAACATTCTTATGGATCTGTTGAAGGTTCATACGTGGGATGGCATGTAATGATAGGTTCAGCTTTGATCCTGCATACCTATTCTACTTTTACTTTCTTGGTTCAAATGATGCCGACTTGAGGTTCAGGGTAGTCTACTTTATCCTTTTGATATTACGCTTTTCTATGCATAGGAAAACATTCCTAATATTTCAACTGTTTCAGGTGCATATGTGGGTATGTCATATTACAATCAAATAACAATCTTTCTCATTTTCTAGTTTGTGACGATCAGCTGCTGCTTTGCACGAGACCCAAAAGGGATATCTGTGAATCATAGCTATCCGATAGGTTACTCGTGACAAAAAAAAAGGCCAAATTGGCAAAGTTGTAGGCAGCCATGCAACTCATGTAGAAAAAACATGCACTAATGAGTGGAGCACAAACTGTCACACCTCTGCAGCTGGAAATTTTGGCTTGTCTTCCTCCCAGCACTCTCTGGTTGTGGATGCTATATCGGACTGATAGCCCACTTAATCTGAAGTGGAGTTTCATCCAAGCAATCCACATGATGCAGCATGGAGGAAACAGGGACACACAGTTGCACCCACAAGGTTCAGACTTTAGAGTTCAGACATCACAGCCCAGAGGGAACCTACTACCTGTGCGAGGTTAGAGGCAAGCACTAATATGTGTCTCATCAATTAAGCACAAGACATGATCCCTCCATCAATTCCAATTTCCAACTGCACCAGTCGATCGAGCATTCATTCAAAGTGCTACCGTCCTAAACGAGATGTCACAGGAATGTCATGTAGCCTCTTGGTGATAAACATACGTAGCAGCAACAAATGAAGCCTGAGCTAGCTTGCTCAAAGATTCTCGGATGGCCATGCGTATCATGCTGAGCCTTTAATTGCATCATGTAACCGAATCTCCACGAAGGGCAATTCACTTAGAAACAACAATAGCAACCATGAAATACATGCTCTACACATGTCATTCCTACAAACTACACAATCACATGAAATATCCATCGTGGGTGTCGTCTACCAAGAAAGGATATGTCTTCCGAGATTCGGAGATGACATGTTTTCCCAAAATTAAAGTGCTAGGTGCACTTCTCCAAACCCCCCAAAAATTCTCTTCTAGCGCATCTACCATCGTGCAAGTCCGGTGCCTCTTGTCACAAAAGTTTGATGGCCGTGCAATCTAACTTGGCACAAAAGTTAGATGGTTGCATAAAAGTGAAAAACATCTACGTACCACGCGAATCAGGAAATAATGTAGTCATATATCACAAGATTACCACTAGACATGCAAACCCGTAGCAGAAGTAGAATTGACTTAGCGCGTTGGTGTAACTTTAGTCGTACTACCTTCTCCTCATGGCTCAATGACTTAAGTATATAGTCACAATGCCTCCAAAGTATCTACACATCGAGGGCGAAAACATTGCTTGTCCGAACTATTAGACCCGAGCAGGCAACTTTGGACGTCGGAAGAGTGACCCTAAAATGTCCGCCCTTCTCCTTATAAGGTCGTTAAAGCTTCTACTTTTAATAACCATTAGAACTCGATGCCATGTCTAATATTTCCGATCCTAACCCTAATTAGGCTTCAACATATATATGCCATGACATAGATAGTAGTGTTCTCTAACATGTCGGAAAATTTTAAATCAAAAAATTGATAACCAGAATGAACTACATCAAATAGAAGTTGCATTCAAATTTACATGTGTTCTATTAGCTTGCAAGCATTTCTTCACGTCTACAAGATAAATGCTTTGATTATATCTCACTCAATGCAACACACCATCGAGTCATTACACCAATCATCTGACATCCTACTAAATGATTCGACCTTAAGGAAAAAAGAAAGGCCAGTATTAGGCGCCGGCGTACCGGCCCAATATTCGGCCGGTCGAGTGCCAGCCCTCTGATTAGAACGCTGTCAATCGTCAGATTTCTTCTTCTTTCTTCCTCGATGCAAACCGGACCCCAGGCGGCTGCAGCGGGAGAGCACCACCGGCTAGCCAGAATCCCCCCCCCACGCTGCAGCAGAGAGTGCCGGCCCACTTGTCCGCCCCCCACCACTGCCATCTCCCTCGTTTCGCGCTCCGTCGTCGTCGTATCCCCGCCCCAGCTCGGCCATGGCTGGCACGAAGCCTTTGCCAACAGCGGTTGTAGCTCTCTCCGCCTGCAGTTGCAGCATCTGGTGCGCCACACCCCCTCTGTACACGCCGTCGGCGCTCGCCGCAGGGTGCACACTGCACGCACCATCGTCTTCTTCTTCTCTGGGCAACCCAATTCAACGTCTGGTCGTTGTAGCAAAACAGCTTGTCGTTTGTAGCTTTTCGTTCCCGGGTTGCAGCAAAAATGGAGCGCCACTATGTCTCCCCGTACCAATCCCTGACATGTAGCAAAAATAATCACAGGTTCCAGCTGCTACAGATGCTGCTTCCAGCAATTCTTCTGCCGGTTGCAACTTTTGTGTTCTCGATTCCAGCAAAAATGACAGCAATGGCGCAGTCCGCTCTCCACCCTAGTAACAAATGTCCTAGCTGGTTCCATCTATTTGTGTCGCTGGTTCCAACTTTTTGCTCTGCCGGTTGTAGCACCACACCCATGTCTTGTCCACGCTGGCTTTTGGATGTAGCACCGCCCCATGTCGTTGAAGCTTCTGCGAGCGCTGGTTCCAGCTTTTTGTACCGTTGGTTCCAGCATCGACAGCGACGGGCGGTTGCAGTTCGTCGGCCGCTGGTTATAGCATGGCCCGGGCCGGTTGCAGCTCGCCCGCTGTTGGTTGTCACCGCTTGATGCCGGGATCCAGTTCGCTAGCATCACAACATCGCCGGGGTGCAGCAGGTCGCCACGCTGGTCCCAGCCCTCCTGCGGCTCGCCATGGCCTCGCAACGGTGCTCTCACAATACAGGGGCGACGGCGGACGCGAGTGTCTGCAGCATCCTTCAATCCTTACTCGCGGGGGACCTTCAATCGAATGGCGGCTTGTCTCCGGCACACCGCCGGCGACAGATGAGCGGCGAGGGAGAGGCGCATGGATGGGATGGGATGAGTGACGGGGGAGAGGTGGAGAAAGATCAAGAGAGAAAAAGATAAAATAAGTGAGAGGACGTAGGACCAGTGCGCAGTGTGATGCGCGAGCGAGCGACCGGCCGAAGCTTCGGCCGGTGCGCCGTTTGCAAACGTTTTCCAAAAAGAAATGGGGTCACCAATGTAAAAGAAGAAGAATGTAAAAAAAATGGGGTCGCCACTAGTAGTAGGAATGCCAGCTACGTATAAAGTAGAAGAAAGGGCGAAGGCCACAAAAACCGGTTCCGTTATCTTCTTCCCGAAGATGAGTTGCAGACCCTGTGTTTCAGGCTTTCTAGTGGCTCGCCTCCGTGGCTCCGACAACTCAGAGGCAGGGGTGCTCGCGCCCGGAACAAAGTGTGGCGGGCACTCGCCACACAACCTCCTCTGCCGGAATGACCGCGCGCCTCCATCAGGACCACAACCCAGCACCACCCAGGTAACCCTCCCTCCTCCTGAAAATAATTATGCTCATTCATTTTTGCAATCTGCGATTAACCCCCAACCGTCTCGTAGCGCTGCTCTTTCCATGCTGCCAGCTATAAATCAGCTTGATGGCCGAGGCTGTGCGCTCCTTGCACACAGTCGAAACAAGAGGTAGTCGCCGGAATTTCGGGACGGGGAAAAGGGGAATGGATGTCGGGACGGGGAACCTGCGTATGTTGTACCACAGGCTGCAGGAGCGGCAGCTCTGCGGGCTCCATACCCTGAACGCGGCGTTGCAAGACCCGTTCTTCAGCGAGGGGGCCTTCTAGGGATCGCGACGAACCTCGACGCTGGCAAGCGGAAGGTCATCTACCGGCGCAGGTGTCGTGGGTGCGGGGGATTTTCTCAACAGCGGGAACTTCAGTGTTGAGGTGAATTATCCCCATCCCCCTCATTCTCTCTCTCTGTGTGTGGCTCGCTTAATGCTTTGGATATGGAACCTCCATGATTTGTTTTTGTTATATTAGATTAGATATTACTCCTGTAGTGTGTGACACATTTTGTAAGATCGCTTTTTATTTTTCCCATGAAATAACACTGCATAGCTTGTGTATGCCAAGAAAAAACAGTAACATGATTTTTTTGGGGGGTTCAAACAACAAGCTTACATCGTATTTATGAACAAAGAAAAGTTCATGAAAGGAGTACTTGCATATTCCCTGATTATACGAATTAAATTTTGCGTTCTTTAGGACATTAATAATAACTTCCTCTGAACTACCCATTACGAAATACGTACTCACAGTAAAAACAATCAACAACCTTGATAAAAGGGAGACAAGCAACATTTTACGTTTGTATATTGATCATATGCCGATGTTTATACATGTGCAATGGAAGGCATATGGGCCTCACGGACCAGGTAACACATACACAATCCAATACAACTCAACAATGTGCAAGCAATGATATGCAGTAGTTGAGCATATAGAACAAGCCGATAAATGAAGTGATTAATTAAATTAGGAAGAGTTGTGGTAGATTAGTAAGAGGTAGTGGTTGTGCAAAGCATAAACTAGCATTGCTCTGTACTGTGATAGTCATTTTTTTAAACTTAAGCTCTAATGTGATGCAAGATCCATAGATGAGACAGAGATACAGATGTGCACTAGATGTATATCTTATATTAAATACTTCTGGATGGTACATTAGGAATGGATTGGGAATGGTTGCGTTCTTTTTTTTTTTGTTACGTGATTATGCACTCACTGGTTAATTTCGGTCTGAATTATGATACTGTATTAGTTTTTTTAATTTATTTTGTAATTGTTGATTATATTATTCATAAATGCTTGTGAGAAAAGGAAAATAGGCAGGCAATAGACCATCATGAAAATCTATGTGCAACGTGCATTTGGACAAGTCTGAGTACATCATTGTACCATATGTGATACGTACCGCTGGCTTGTATGCTTGGTATGTGGAAGAAATAAAATGGTGAGTCGTTGGAGCTTTTGTGGCTTTTTGTGACCATGAAGCAGGGGCGGAGCTAGGCTAATGCAAGGGTATGCAACGCATACCCAATGTTGTTTGCAAATTGTTTTCAGTATATAAGCTCCTATATGCATGTATGTAACGTATTTTTTTTAAACAAGGCAAAAGATTTGCCATTTTCATTGATTAAGGGAGAAGGTTTAAGACAAACGACCGCAAAGCGGGAGACAAATATCTACTCTCGCGGCATTACAATACTCAAGTGGGTGGCACCGGCAATAGCCCAAAGATGGGCCTCCTCTTTTATCTTCGCGATGAGCATCATCGTCGTAGCGGCGATGTTACGGAAAACCCTTCCATTACGCTCTTTCCAAATCTCCCAAGACATGAGCATAAACAAGGAGGCGATAGCCTTTCTCTTATCTCCACGCTCAACCACATTTTTAATCCACCATTCTCGAACCGAAACCTCATTTCGCCAGCTCCTCACCACATCACCATGTATACCAAGCCATGTTGCAACCTTGATCCAGACACGCTGGGAGAACCTACATTGGAAGAGAAGGTGTGCTGCGGTTTCCTGGACTTGCTTGCAAAGCGGGTAAAGGTTGCAGTTTGGCCATCCACGATGGTGCAATCGATCAGCTGTCCAAACTCTGTTTTGAATTATCAACCAAGCAAAAAATTTGCATTTCGGAGGGGCCCAACCCTTCCAAACAGCAGCAGGCATGATGCTTGTCGTGTGTCCCGCAAACTGCGCCATATAGGCCGTCGACGCCGAGTATTCTTCATGAGACGAGAACTTCCATAGGATAGTATCATGCGCAACATTGTCGAGAGTCATGGGCTCACCATGGAGCATATTCAGGAGTTCGTCTTGCTATGGGAAAAAGCCATCCTCTGTATGTAACGTATGGCAGCCTAGCTGTACGTACAGGACATGAGAAACGAGGAAAAGAACGATTCAACGCCACTTGGGCCTTTATTGGGCTGCGACGTTGCTACTAGGCCTTATATTGAGGCTTAACGCTGGCCGGATTGATGGAAGTGGAGGAGACAGCTCGACCAGGAGCCAACGAGCCTACGATTCTGCTGATTCAACCGCGGCCGCGCCCCATCATGAAACAGAGGCACATCGCCACGCCGCATGCCTGCATCGGCCATCAGAAGCAACCACCGCATCATCTCTCTTGTCCGCCGTCGCAGATCGCCACCTCTCACCGATTGATCTCCTTCGCGTGCCCACGTCTGTCGCAGTACACACTCGGCAACGTCATGGCACGCACCGGCGCACGAATGGATCTGCCATCTACTCCCTCCCCTCCGTTCCTAAATATTTGTCCTTTTATAAATTTTAAATGGACTACCACATACGGATGTATATAAACATATTTTAGAGTAGATTCACTCATTTTGCTCCGTATATAGTCACTTGTTGAAATCTTTAGAAAAAATAAATATTTAGGAATGGAGGGAGTAGAAGACATGTTGGCAACGGAGGCGTGCACAATTCAACCATCTTTTGATTCTTCTTTGTGAGTGTTTAATCATGATTTTGTCTTTAATCTGTTGTAGTCAATTTTGAGACTGGTTTGCATTGGCTCGCTATAAACCTTGAGAAGAACCACAATGAAACCAAGGTGAAGTTTATGCATCTAAATTTCTGAATTATGAACATTCAAATTTGTAAAACTTTCCACCATGCCACCTTCATAGTATTTTTTAAGCATAAATTCGTCATGCAAGTAAAGGAAGACACAATCATTTCTCGCTTCCAAAACGGTGATCGTAGAATTATATTATGATTCTCCTTGTTCTTGCAAAATGTAACTGAATTGTTGGACACATTGTTGCTACAAAAACTATATTTTTTAACTCCGCATACCCATGTCGAAAATCCTAGCTCCGCCACTGCCATGAAGTTATGCTTTGAGTGGAGTGAGAGAAATGGGCAGTTCCACAAGAGAAAACCCCTTCAAATCAGGGACACTCAAGTGGTTACCATCTCCTTTCAACTCGTCCCCTATGTCCAAATGTCTTCACCAGGTCAGGGACAACCAAGGGAAGTTCACAGGTCCTAGCAAAATACAACGGGGAGCTTCATTTGCCAAATGCTGGTCAACTAAAACATTCACAAGCAATGCAGTTATTATCCTCTTGGATTTGGCTATGCACGGTGCATTCATACGGTTTTCTTTTTGGTGATGCATGGTAGTAGGCTAGTAACCATAAATATATTGTGTATGTAGAACTATGAAATTGTATGCTTAATATTCGTTGAGATGAAGCTACCAGTATATCCTCTCTTTTTTGAGGAAAATAATATCCTTTTTTGGGACAACGCTATGCTAATCACATTTGTTAGCTTAATAATAACCACAGAATTGCTACAGGGAAGTTAGCAAGCGTCGCTAGGGCTTCTCATGCATGTGTAACTAAATCATTGGCTGCAGAATGATCAGAAATAGTTCTCTTTATGTATTGTCGCCTATCTCAATTTAAGAGGATAGTGGGTGCAAGTTCATAATAGTTCATTACTGGTGTTTACTAATATGCACGTTCCACACAGGTACACACGTGATGATGTTAATAATTGATCTCCTATTTATAGAAGCGAAATTCCACAAAAAGCTACTACCTCCTATCCGAATTAATTGACGCGGCCTCTATACAACATGAGGCGGTGTCAATTAATTTGGATCGGAGGGAGTAGTACAACTTTGGATCATAGGGATATAGTTATTTGTTATAATGATTTGGTTATTTGAAATTTGTTTCATACTTTAGTTATTGGTTTTTACCTTAGGAAGGTGCCACTACAAATTTGGTCAATTCACCAACGACTATAAGCTGAAGATGGTGTGGTTGGTTTCGTTACAAGAAGTGGTATGGGTAAAAATTTGGGACTTTGTACAACCTGTTAGTGCTATTGTGGAAGTTATTAATATAGAAACTTCACCACAACAGGTATGATCGAACTTCATCATGATCGTGTGATTTATGAGCCATTTTGAAACTTTTCAATCCATTTGGATTAGCAATACAGAGCATAAAATTTTGGAATTTGAAGTGTTGCACTATTCCTTTCAATCAAATTGAAGTTGGTGCAAAACCAATATGTCTAAAGAAAGGTCTACCATAATATCCACTATGTAGATGCTCAAATGAAAAGGTTCACATATAAATCCATGAACAAATAGACTATTTTAGTTCAGAAAATACATAGTTATTGAAGTATAGATGACTCGACAGTCAGAAAAAATCTTATGTATGCACTAATGAATTCATGGGTTGCGGGGCCATTGGGCTGATAGCATTATTTATTATTTTATTTTAAAAGAAAATTTTCAAATTTGTTACTTCTCTTCCTTTAGTTTTGCATGTTCCATTTCCATAAGCTTCATTAGTTATGATGTCTTCCATGATTCCATCAATTGCAATGTTGCATGCATTATTTATTCTGGTGGTAAGGTGTATACTCGCGAAATTATTCAAGTTAGAATATTTTTCCTATTACCTCTGCTCATTCCCCTAGAATTTCTACTCCACATCATTTCATGAACATATGTTTCTCTTTATTGATAGGTTTTGAAGAGGGTACTAAAGGTATGGGACCCCTAATATATCTCGAAGTATTCCCAAGCTGCAGCGGCATCCCAATCCAATCTTGAACTGGAAACTGTCTTCATTTGCCACTTCCAATATCACCGGTTCTGCATTAGGAACGTGGATGGGGAGTGGTACAACTTCAATAGTCCGTATCCGGTTCCTCTCTCATTTTTTCCTCTCAGCTTACCTTGACACCATGAGGGGCCCGACTCAAACATCTATAGTAAGGGGCACTTTCCCCGAGGACTTCCCTACTGATTAGAATGATTTTGGCCAGTGGCTGACTACTGGTGAAGCGAGGACCATTACACATTCATGCTTCAAGGCGCGACATAAAGAAGAGAGCAATAGTGCAATAGCAATGGTCTCGAGGATGAGGAACCTTAGAACACCAAGACTGAAGTACCTAATCAGCAGCCTTGCCAACAAAAGGGAATGCCCAACTTCCTATTATGAAAGAGGAGAGTGGTGACAACCTGAAGGCAGAAATATCTATTAGCTTGATGCCACTTGAAACTCCGGGGGCCAGTTCTCATCCAGCTCAAGAAGAGAGAATTTAAACCACCATGCACGAACCTGGCTCTGGTAACTATGAAGGGTCGGTGGTAGAAGATTAGGATGCCATTTTTCTTCTTCATTCACATAGGGACATTCTCGAACGCGAAAAGAAAATGATGTCTCTGATTGCTGGAGCAGCTATTGTGAACTTCTGATATGATGTAATGATCTGGAATGTTGCATTGAATGCGTGTGAAGATATATTTACACGCAGGAACTTCAGCTAAAATGATTCCATGCATCTCTTTTTTCTTAATTTGTTGGAATTCATTTGAAATGCTACTACTTTAGAATAGATTTCGGGGTTGGCCAGATGGGTAGATCTCACGTTCCCTTGTTGTCTTATCTAACATAAGGTTTGGTTACCTGTATAAGAGTGGATGGGTTGCTATGTGTAGAGCATAGTCCAAAACATTCTTATGGATCCGCTCAAGGTTCATTTGTGGGTTGGCATGTAATAACAGGAATAGTTATTCTTCACCCACCTCTATTTTAACATCTATGCACCGTAATTTTACGTTTCGTAAATTTTGTCTTATTTTAGACATAAAAAGAGAACGTAAGAAAACTTATAATCGTCATAAATAAATTAATGTTACGTAAAATTACAAATGTAAAAACATAGTGTAAAATGTACATGAAATATATTTTTTGATCTATATTTTTTTGTTATGCCAAATTTTATGCAGTAAATCAATATGAATGTAACTATTTCTATTTCAAATATAATTTATTTATGAAATGATCGTAAGATTACCACGGGTGAAGAATAACTTATTCTGCACCCTGGGTGATGAATAGTAAAACACACACACACACACACACACACACACACACACATACATACATACATACGCTTTTACTGTCTGGGGTCAAATGATGTTGACTTGAGGCTGAGGACAGACAATTTTATCCTTTTGATATTAAGATTTTCAATGCATAGCAAAACATTCCTAATCTTTCAACCGTTTCAGGTGCATATGTGGGTATGTCATATTAAAATCAAATAACAATCTTCCTAATTTCATAGTTTGTGATGATTGGTTGTTGCTTTGCACAAAACCCAAAAGGGATTTCTATGTATCCTAGCTATCCGATGGGTTGCTAGTGATCGAAAAATGGCCAAATTGGCAAAGTTTAAGGCGACCATGTAAGTCATGTAGAAAGAACATGCGCTGATGAGCGGAGGACAAACTGTCACACCTCCGTAGCTGGGAATCTTGGCATATCTCCCTCCCTGCACCCTGTCTATTGGACTGATAGTCCACTTAATCTGGAAGTGGTGTTTCATTTGTGCAATCCACATGATACGGCATGAAGGAAACATGGACACACAGCTGCACCCACAAGGTTTAGACTTCAGAGTTCAGAGACCACATCCCAAAGGGAACCTGCTACCTCCTCGCATTTAAACTTCCTGGTTTCAGCAATTGCTCACATGTCACAGCCATGTGAAAGTTGCCAGTAGGTGCAAGGTTACAGGCAAGCACAAATATGTGTCTCATCAATTAAGCACAAGACAAGATCCCTCCATCAATTTCAATTTCCAACGACATCGATCGGGCATTCATTCATATTGCTACCATCCTAAATGAGATGTCACGACAATGTCACGTCGCCATTTGGTGATAAGCATAGGTAACGGAAACAGATGAAGCCCGAGCTAGCTAGCTAAAAGATTCTCGGACTCTCATGCATATGATGGGATATATATGTATCTCTTGAGGGATATATATGTTGCTTATGATGGCACTTGTAGAAGTTCTTATGGGCGGGAAATAATATAGTGCGCTGCTCCCAAGAATAAAGTGCTAGATGCACTTTCTCTTTGTAAATCCCGTGATGACATTTTCCCCAAAATTAAAGTGCTAGATGCACTTCTCCCCCCCCCCCCCCCCCCCAAGTCTGTTCTACCAAACCCACCATCGTGCAATCCTGGTGTCTCTTGTCATGGTGATTCTTCCATGTTTCCGTCCTCCATAAAACTGCCTCATGGCCATACATGTGTGGCTTACACAATTGAGTCGAGTAGAGATTAAGAGAATCATATGAACTGCGAGCCAGGGGTTCTAGCAATATTGTGATCAACACTCCCTTATTGCACCATCCACTAGAGATTTTGATGCGGATGTTTTCGTGAATATGTCATGTAGCCTACACAATCAAGTGTTGAGCTTGGAGAGCTAGCAAGCTTAAGCCACCAACTGTTGAATGTGTAAGATGGTTAAAGTCCGGTCTTATTAACTCATGACTCCAGCCATTTCATATCTGCTAACTAGCTTAGACGTCTTACTGAAGAAAATTCAATTTCAACAACTCAGATGTTATGCCATTCTAGATGGTGAAATGTTTGCCTGCTCATTTCGATCTTTTTGGCTACAAAGTATAATATCTGGCATGTTGAGAGAGTGTAGCTAGGCTCTCGAGTTCCTCTCTTTTGCTTAGGATATACAATGTGAGGTCTAAACCATGAGTGGTGTAAGTGTCTGTCTTTTATATATTTATATATTCCCATACCATTGCCGAAGGAGGAAACTAGCTAACGAAGTTAATTTGGCATGGAATGATGTTGAAGAGGCTTTTCGTGTCAAATAATTATTGTGACTGATAGGTCTCTAATATATGTATAATTTTTTTATTGTTTCATGCTATTATATTATCAATCTTGGATGCTTTATATGCTTTTATTTTATATCATTTTTTGGGATTAACCTATTTACTCAGTGCCCAGTGCGAGTTGTTGTTTTCTGCTTGTTTTTGGCCTTTCAAAAAATCAATACTAAACGAAGTCCACACACGATGAAACTTTATGGTGATTTTTCCTAGACCAGAAGGAAAACTAGAACGTTCGAGAGGAGGCCAAAAGATTTACGGGAGAGCAACGAGCTCACTCGGTGCGCCTGAGGGGGCGCCCCCTGAGCTTGTGTGTCACATGCAGCTTTGTTTGACCTAACTCCACCTCTATAAATTACGAAATATCCCCAAACCAACAGACAGCAACCCGAAACACTTTTTCCGCCGCCGCAAGCTTTTGTTCTTCCACAATCCCATCTGGAGGCCTTTACCGGTACTCTACCGGAGGGGGAATTGATCACAGAGGGCTTCTACATCATCCTTTCTTCCTTCCGATAATGCGTGAGTAGTTCACCACACACCTACGAGTCCATAGCTGGTAGCTATATGGCTTCTTCTCTCTCTTTGATCTTCAGTACCATGTTCTTGATCTTCTTGGAGTTCTATCCGATGTAATTTTTTTATGGTGTGTTTGTTGGTATCCTATGAATTGCGGATTTATGATCAGATTATTAATTGAAAGTAATTGAGTCTTTTCTTAACTTTATTATGCATGCTTATTATAGCTTTGTATTTCTCTCTGATTTATCATTTGATTTGGCCAACTAGATTGATTTATCATTAGTGGGATAGGTGCTTTGTGATGGGTTCAATCTTGCATAGTGACATAAAGGGTAGCGAGGCATGTATTTTTATTGTTGCCATTAAGGGTAAAATGATGGAGTTTTATTCATATTGCTTGAGTTTACTTTGTCTACATCATGTCATCATATTGCATGCATTATTCTGTTTGTTATGAACTTAATATGTAGAGAGGCAAGCATAGAAGTGCTCTCGAAGTGGAGTAATAGTAGTAGATGCATAATCATTTCGGTCTACTTATCACGGACGTGATGCCCATATACATGATCATTTCCATGAATAACTTCATAACTATGCGTTTTTTTGTCAATTGACCAACAGTAATTTGTGTACCCGCAGTATGTTATTGTTTTGAGAGAGAAGCCTCTAGTGAATACTATGGCCTCCGGGTCTACTTTAGTCATATTACTAAAACCAAAAATACCTTGCTGCAATTTATTTACTTTATTTTTATCTATCTATCACTATCAGAATTAATCCTTTCAAGTGACGAGTTCAAGGGATTGACACCCCTCTTGCCCGTGTTGGGTGCAAGTATTTGCTTTTGTGTGTGCATGTACTATTCACTAGGATTTGCATGGTTCTCCCATTGGTTAGATAAACCTTGGTTCTCACCAAGGGAAATACTTATCAGTTAGTATATTGCTTCACCCTTCCACTTCGAAAATCCCAATGCAACTCACTAGTAGTGACGTCCAAATTCAATACCAAATCTGAAGTGTACCAAATGTGAGGTGTTATGATGATTACACAAATATATCAAATTCTTATGAGCAATCTGATTTCATTCGAACAATCATCAAATCTTCAATCATGGCATTTAAGAGTGCCTTCAGTGATCTAAAGATGGTGTGGCAACACACGACTAAAGATAAGTCAATAATGATGATGATTAATGCATGAATAGAACTCTCATGTGCTAGCTAGAATAGACATAAATCACCGATATTGTTGAGGGCATGGGTGATTGCTTTGATACTCAAAATTATTATGTTGTGATCAGGAATTCTTTTGTAGGTCGTTTAAACCCATTGGTGTGCGTTCACTAAATATGTGGTATAACAAATTTCTTTAGTGAGAATACAGATGTTCGCAGGGCATGAAAAAGAAAACCAATGTATCACCATAGGGATATATATGTTGCTTATGATGGGACTTCTAGAAGTTCTTATGGGCAAGAAATAAAACACTGCACTCCTCCCAAAATTAAAGTGGTACATGCACTTTCTCTTTCTAAATCCGGTGATGGCACTTCTCCCAAAATTAAAGTGCTAAATGCACTTCCCCCAAACACCAAAAAATTTCTTCTACAAATCCACCATCATGCAATCCCGATGCCACTTGTCATGGTGATGTCTTCCATGATTACATAAATTGCAATGTTGCACGCATTATTTATTCTATTGATAAGGTGTACACTAGCAAAATTATTCAACTTAGATTTTTTTTCCTATTAGCTCAGCACATTCCACTGGAATTGCTACTCCACATCATTTCATGAACCTCTGTTTCTTTTCATTAATAGGTTTTGAAGAGGGTACTAGAGGCATGGGACCTCTAATTTATCTCCATGTATTCTCAAGCTGCAGCGGCATCCAAATCCAGTCTAGAACTAGAAACTGTCTTCATCTACCACTTCCAGGATCACTAGTGCTGCATTAGGAACATGGATGGAGAGTGGTACGACTTCAATAGTCTGTATCCGGTCCCGCTCTCATTTTTTCCTCTCAGCTTACCTTGACACCATGAGGGGGCCTGGCTTGAACATCTATGTGTAAGGGGCACCTTCCCCAGGGACTACCGTAATAATTACAATTATTTTGGCCAGTAGCTGACTCCTCATGAAGCAAGGATCATTACACATCCACGCTTCGGGGCGCGGCGGAAACAAGAGAGCAACACTGCAATAGCAATTGTCTCGAGGAGGTATCTCGCAGCGGGGGTAGCTGCTAGCTTGAGGAACCTTGAAGTTCCAGGCACCAAGACCAAAGTACCTAGTCAGCAACCTCGCCAACGAAAGGCATATCTAATTGCCTATGATGCAAGAGAATGTGATCACGACCTGAAGGCGGCAATAACTATTAGCGTGATGTCATTTGAAGCTCCGGCGACCAGTTCTCATCCAACCCAAGAAGAGAGAATTTCAACCATCATGGCGGAACCTAGCTCGGATAACTATGAAGGGCTGGTGGAAGAAGATTAGGATGTCATTTTTTTCGTTTTTCTTCATTCACATAGTAGCAGTGACAGCCAAATTCAATACCAAATCTGAAGTGTACCAAATGTGAACTGTTATGATGATTGTGCTGATATATCAAATTCTTGTGAACAATCTGATTTCATTCGAACAATCATCAAATCTTCAATCATGGCATTTAAGAGTGCCTTCAGAGATCTAAAGATGGTGCAACAACACATGACTAAAGATAATGCAATAATGATGATGATTAATGCATGAATCAAACTCTCATGTGCTAGCTGGAATAGACATAAATCACTAATATTGTTTAGGGCACTGGTGATTGATTGGGTAGCCAAAACTTATATGTTGTGATCGGGAATTCTTTTGTAGGTCGTTTAAACCCATTGGAGTACCTCCATTGAATATGTGGTATAACAAATTTCTTCAGTGAGAAGACATATGTTCACGGGGCAATGAAGAAGAAAACTAATGTATCACCATATGGATATATATGTTGCTTATGGTGGGACTTCTAGAACATTTTATGGGCAAGAAATAATACACTTCAGTGCTCCCAAAATTAAAGTGGTAGATACACTTTCTCTTTCTGAATATGATGACAGTTCTCCCAATATTAAAGTGGTGCATGCACTTCTCCCAAACACCAAAAAATCTCTTCTACAGATCCACCATCATGCAATCCCGGTGCCTCTTATTGTGGTCATTCTTCCATGCTTCTGTCCTCTATAAAACATCATCACAGTCAGACATGTGTCTTTGACACACAATCGAGTCGAGTAGAGATCAACAGGGAAGCAATGGGGGAGGGGGGGGGGGAGCTCGCAGTATTGTGATCCAAACTCCCATGAAAATACTTATGCACATCATAGAAATTATGTGAAGTCTCCCCTGGAATCTAGATCGTCGCCTCCGCGTATCTCCTTTCCCCGCCGGTATAATCTCCCTCCCTCCCTCCCCACACCGAACAACAAGCCTCTTCGTTGTTGCGCGACTGAGTACTAGCAGCATCTTGTTTCAGCAATAGCTGGTGGTTCAATTGAACTGATGCTCGGCTCGGCATGTGTTTTGCTGTCTATTACCCTCAACAAATTTTGCAGAACATCATTTTTGTCAATTAGATTGAATTCCCCATGCTCTGCATCTGGAGCCCCACCTTCTGTTGGCGGATTCGCCCGTAGCGCGCTAGCTAGGGGAGTGTTTGGATTCGAATCATGCCGATGAATTATGCCTTTTCGCTGGTCGTTCCCAAGGGATGTGAGTTTTCGTAGCTATGATTCTTGTCCATGCTCAGGGTGGTCGTGTATTTATGCGAGTTACATTTTTGTAGCTATGATTCTTGTCGATGCTCAGGGTGGTTGTGTATTTATGCGAGTTTCGGCATCTTCAGTATTTGTTTCATTCAAATTTAAGTTGCACGTACGGAAGGTCTACCTAGTATAAATGCAAAGATGAGAACTTGCTTCACATATAAATCCATCAACAATATTCTAGTTTGGAATATATATAATTATTAAGGTTTAGATAACACAAGGGCAAGCAAGTTGTTATGGAATCCACTTATGAATTCATGGGGTTGCTGGGATATAGAGTTTATGCACTGGTTATTAAATAAAATTGCCGAGTTTACAGCTTCTCTTCCTTCCAGTTTGCATGTTCCATAAGCTTCATTTGTTGTGATGCCATCCATGCTATCGTCTGCATTCTTTATTCTGGCAGTATGATGTAAATTGGCAGACTTATGCATTATTTCCTGGAATTGCTACTCCACCATTATTTCTAGAACTTTAGTTGATAGGTTTTAAAAAGGACGGGGCATGGAACATCCAATTTATGCCCATATACTCCCAAGCTGCGTAGATATCCCCCGATCCAGTTCTTGATTGGAAACTTCCTTCATCCATCCAGAATCACCGGTTCTGAATAATGTCAAGCACTATGAAAGATCTCCTATCAGAACGTAACAAGTACTCTCTCTGTTCCGAATTACTTGTCGCACGTATGGATGTATCTAGATGTATTTTAGTTCTAGATACATCCATTTCAGCGACGAGTAATTTAGAACAAAGAAAGTATCAGATAGGAAGATACTGCTAGCCTAAAACATCTTGAGTGCTTTTCATACCACAGTAAGCGGACGCAATGAACTTCAACGGAGTGCGGACTTTTACCAGCTACATATGGCTGACCAAGATTTTCTATGGGACTTTTCATATTTTGTGCAACAAGTAGTTCTGACAAGGTTTCAAATTTCTCGTGATGTTGTGTGCAACAAGTAGATTTTGACCAGGTTACTTATTCTTGCACACAGTGAGAAGTTACTAATTGGTTCCATCAAGCGTCCTGGAGCAGAAAAAACTATAATCGCACAAAACATCAAGGGCTCTAATCTAAGCTTATTGTGTGATTCTGCTTGTCGATGATGTGTTTATCCCATCATAGCACTGCGTCTCCATGTACTCCTCCTCGTCGCATCCCCTCCTTTCCAGTGCACGAGAACGCAACACGCTTACACATCGATCGGTTCAACAGTCAATCAAACATCAGAAATTCAAACTCCGGGAAAAAAGAGAAGAAGGCGTCAACCTGGGGCTTGGCCTCGAGGTCGCAGAGCCTGCGAAGCTCCAGCGAGTCGCCTCCAGCGGCCACCTCGGCACAGCCCACGCCACCGTCGGACGGGTCGCTGCACAGCGGCTTGACCGGGCATCTCGGGGTAACGCTATCGAAGTACCCGCGCCGCCTCCTCCGGCGGCAAGTGTGGTTCGTTCCGCGCCGGCCACATTGTTGCCATGGCGGCGGCTTGGCTTCTCTCCTCTCTTGTTGGCTCGCTCGGTGGTCGCCTGGAGTCTCCAGTTCCGGTGGGCGGCGAAGGCTGGTTTTGTGATGCTGGGCCTCTCATCGATCCTAGCGAAAATGCCAAATGAAGGCCGAGGTCCACACAAAGGCTTTAATTTTTGAAGAATTAATACTCGTACTTTTAAGTTTGAAAAAACACACATAACCAAAGACTGTACATATGTGCAAATTATCATGATGAAATACTTTAAAATGAGAACTACACAAAAAAATCGTTTTTCAGCATATGTATTGTTCATCCTCGAAGTTCATAAAAAAATTGTAGCTTGCAATTCAAGATATTTCATCATAAGATTTGACACACATATTCATTAGATCGTTGTATACTTGTATATCTTTTCATAATTTTTTGAAATTGAAAAGTTCAGAATTTTGAACTTTTCAAAGTTAAGGCCTCCATGGAGCTCGGCCTCCAAAATGCTCTACTTGTGATCGTTATCCTATTATGCCCCTGTTATGCTGAGATTGTGGCGGCTAGCACGTCGCGAGCTTGGGAGGCGAATGATTATTCGTGCAGAATCAGTCAGCTGATCCAAAGTATTTCCCATTCAATAGTAGAGAAATATAAAAATAAAATGGTTAAAAAAGAGTAATGTTTGTTGTCCTGCCAGGCAGAGTACTTCATCCAACCTTACACGTCCCCTTCCCCTATCTCTCTGTTTTGATTTTCCCCTCTATGGTGTTGACAGAACCCAACCATATAGTGTTAGGAACATATCTCCCTTATCACGATTATGTGGATACATGATGCAAATCTCACTAAATATGATATGGTTTAGCACGGGAGGAGCACAAAATTAGGGGTAGGCAGCGGCGGCAAAGAGGAATGATGCACTCGTTTGGTCATGACGCGACCGAGGAAGAAGACCAAGTTGTGCTTGTTCAGAAAGCTACTCCTTTTTATCCTGCTTCACCAGCCAAGGCCCATTACCAGCCCGAGCCAATTCATGCGTTCACGGAGCATCGCTTTGCCATGCATGCTACCAGGCTACTAACGCAATACCAGCGAAGGCCCATTACCAGGCTACCAGCCAAGGCACCCACCAATTCGAGTATTCGACACTAAGTTGAGGGCCTAATAAACCCGGACGGAGGTAGTACTATACATAGCAGCGGTGCAATCATCACACAGCTTGCCAGTGGCACAAGTGCGGTTACCACTTATTACATCTTCTTGCCAACTCCCACTTACTTGGTCGGCCGGACGCTGCAGTCACTCAGGACTGGGGGCCCTCTGTGGATTCTTGTCCAATGAGCTTCTCCGCGTACAGGTTGTAGCACTCTATGGATTCCAGGAATTCCTCGAAGCCAGGGACCTCCACGTCCCGATCGAATGCGAGGTTCGGTTGAGCCAAGGACAAGAGAGCAGGAGAGCTCTACATACGACTCGGAGCTGCTCGGTAGATCTTGCCGAGAGCTCCATTGGAGATATACATTGGTTTGTCCCACCGTTCCATGAAATCGGGGTACTTCCCTGGTCACAGTGACTGGAGAATTTTAGCTGGAGCTCCTGACTTGGCGAAGTCAACTGCCATCAAATACAAAGCAGCTAGCTGGAGGCAGTCAGGGCTCTGAACTTTCATTGGATGACGGTCTGCGTGGATCGAGTGAGCAGTTGAGATTGCATCGAGCGAGTCGTTATCATGTAATCGACAAAGTACTTCTGAATAGACTGTAGTTCATCAGATGTTTTGGTATGATTTTAGGTATAAACGTGCCAGGCGAGGAAAATACATTTGCTTGTCGAAAAGATAGCTCTGAACTGCTTATGGGAGCTAACTAGTAAATTGTTGTGACCCTACCAATGTTAGAGACATATGCTGAAGAGCGTTTTAAAGCTAAGACCACTTTAAAACTCAATCATGCATAGCTGTTTTCTTTAGGCATTGTTTGGTTGTGTTGGGTTTGAAGGGGATAGTGAGGGATTAAATCCCCTGCAAGTCAAAATCCTCCCAATCCCCTTCAGACCTCTCAAATCCCCTTGGAGAAGGGATTAACCGAACGCCCTTAGAGGATGGCATAAATGTCTTTTTTTCTGAAATAAGTACCCACATTTCTAAACAAAATTAATGAAAAAAAAAATCTCAAACGAAGGAGAGTTGCATATAATTGCATTAAGAAGAAATGTAGATACGGTACAAACACACAGCCAGCCCCCCCCCCCCCCCCCCCCAGCTATAAACCGACACACGACAGCAATAAAAAGACGAACCACACTCAACCCATGACCAAACTAAGACTCTCCCATGATCAGCCTGGCCAAGCCTTTGGCCCAGCCAAGAAAGTTATTAATTGTGCATTGTGATCATATATTTCGTTCAAAGCATTCTAAGTTTTGTGTTGGCTGTTCTGCCATCTTGGCTGAGTTTGACACTCGTAGCCAGTTCTCTCTGGTCATGTTGCTATATCACATATTTCATTAAGTGTGTGCACTTAACACCTAAAGCATTTTCTCAGTAAAGCCTTTTTCGGTAAAGCATTGATATCATTTTTTATACTCTCAAATATAATCATTGAAAAAGGCTTCGAGATAACAAATATTATTGAAATGCTACAGTTGTAAAAACTGATATTTCGATTATATTTGAGAGTATAAAAAATGATATTAGTCAAATAAAACAATCTTCAGTAAAAATTAGCAGCAAAAACCTAGGAAGAGAAATTAAAATGAATAAACAGTCACAAATATACCTCAAGTGTAACAACATAATCCATTATGCGTGGCCTTGCGGCAGTGTGGTCCATAACTGTATCAACCTTCTCTAGAATCAGTTTCTCATCCCAAGTGATAAAATAGAGATCCTCGTCCAAATCGCCTCAGGAGCATTCATTTGGATGAGGCTTGACTATCAAAGATTAAAGTATACTATCACAATGCTCGTGCGGTGCTACGAAACTAAAATATGAGGATTAAGCTCATGGCTTAAGCATAATTTTAAGTTGGAGTCACATTTTTGCATCTTGTTATTTGTGCATTCTTCAAGTGTTGGTCTCACATAAAAGTAGTAGCGAACTTGTTAATTTATTTTAGGTCCCACATGACAGTATAAGTGCATTTGTTTATTTATATCTCTTGAAAGGTTGCTAGTCTCACATGTGGGTAAGGGTTCTTTTATTTTATTGGTGAAGGTTGTCAGTCTCAGAAGTGAACTCACCACCAACTCCAACCTTTATAAGTAGGAAAGATATGGACAATGCCTATTAAACGGCAAAGATTAATTTAAGAACAAAGCAAGAATTGGCAACATCCATCTATTAGGCTTATATATGTAACATGGCCGGATATCAATCTAACATGGAAACGAAGCTGACAATATGAAATCTAGATGGTCGCCTTTTAGTTTCAGTATAACATTACGACAATTACCTTTATCTTCTTTGAGGGAAGACAAAACAATCAACCAGGTTCTCGGCTCCATGGTCATATACAATTTCAAGTACTCTGATGTCACTAGGATGGAGACAAGGATTGTTTTTATATTGCAACTTTTCAAACAACAATTGTTGTTTTATATTTCCCCATTATCTTTAGAAAAGTACGGCCAACCATTATCCTTCTGCTCTTTGCTGTTTTTTTGTAATTCTGATGTACACTTGACCATATTTTAATTCGCCTGTTTCGTCCAAACAACCAATAAGAACATGGCCTTTCGGAACATGAATCTTACATCTAGTTCTTATGCCAGTCAGCCTATTATCTTGATGGGCCTTAAGAATCATCAACATGTAAGGCTCTAAACTTGGTTCATAACCTTGCAGTAACATTTTCGATGTCGTCTTTGTTTTAGCACTATCAATTTTCCCTAGAACAGAGAGACCAACTTATCTGTTCGTCAGCATTTCAGCTAATTCATGCATGTCATCTTGCTGCATTAACTCAAATATCTCATCTTTTATTCCAAAAGTCGAAAGGAGAGATAATTTTGCAATTCATATAGCATGGTTGGGCTTTGCTCCAACTTGTAGTGTTAAACATTGTATTCTTAGATTCGAATTTCATCATGCTAGGCCGTAGAGAAAGATTACGAAAGGAATCAGGGTCGACAGAAATAACTCCTTTGTAGCCACCATACCTCGTTTGAAAAGCTGAATAGTGAGCCATTTCTTTGGCAAATCTCTCGGACATCTTCCCATTACCATCAGAAAATATGTATTTAGTGCCATCAGTGGTGACGTCAATATCTGGAATCTCTTCCATAACCCATGGTAGGATTTCAATTATTTTTCTAGAGGAGCTGAACAGCTGGCCCGCTCTAGCCACACACTAAGATATTGAACGAATTTCTTCAAAGTGGCCCATCCACTTTCTTATATCCTCGGCCTTCACGGAATCATTAGAATCAACCAAGTAAACAGAACTTCCACGAAGTTGACTTGCTGAGAAGGCCAGGAATTCATACTTCTTTGGACCAAGGGAAAATCCTTCTTTCAGGATGGATAAAATGAGATAATACAAACCACTTTTCTAGGGTCGAGAAAAGAACCTCATCCAGTTCTAGCAGAGATAACATCTAGAAAAAATATCCAAGTTCCTAACAAATACCGAATAGGAAGATACTCAACTGCTAGCCTAAAACATCTTGAATGCTTTTCACACCACTTGTGACTTTACTGCGGACTTCTACCAGTTACATATGGCTGATGAGTTATGACCAAGTTTTTCTTTATGAATTTTAATATTGTTTGCAATGAGTAGGTTCTTACAAGGTTTCAAATCTCTCGTAATGTTGTGTGCAACAAATAGATACTGACCAGGTTTCTTACTCTTGCACACCTTATTAACATGTTCTGCAAAAACAATGACACACAAACACAAAAAGCTTGGTGAGTTTTGTTGGAGAGTGCCTCGGTGATGAAAATGATCTACTTCTGCCGATGCCTTCCCCAGATTAGCCTATTGGTGGTGCATTGCTGCTCATTTGTCATTTGTATTGTAGTGCACTGTTGCTCATTTGCTACTCCATTTGTCATTGGCTCATTGCACTGCCATAGGGTACCATCTGATATGTCAATGTGTAGCCATCAACTAAACATAACTCAATTGTAATCTTACATTGGGTGAATTTTGTTTTCCAAGTTACACCTGTTAATTTTGCGATGGCATTGGGCTTGTTTGGTCTAACTTACTCCAGTGCTTATGTTAGCCAACCAATTCTAGCATAACTCAATGATGGACCTGCTCTAGATCTAGCATTCGTGTATACAATCAACAGTTTACACGCCATTACTATGAACTAAAACTCAAGATCCACTGAGAGGTTACTAATTGATTCCATAAGGCATATTGGAGCACAAAATCATACTCAAAGAACAGAGCTGTAGACATGAAATGCCTGCAGATAAACATGTTGAATCTACAAACTACATAATCGCATAAAACATCAAGGGCTCTAATCTAATCTTACTATGTGATGCTGCTTGTCGATGCAGTTGATCCCATCATAGTGCTGCATCTCCACGTACTCTTCCCCGTCCAGCACCAACTTCTATACCCGACAATGTAGCACGCTTAGATCGATGATTCAACAATAAAACATCGGTAATCCCAACAACATAAGAAGAGAGAAAAGGGCATCAACCTGGGGCTTGGCCTCGAGGTCGTCGGGCTTGTGAAGCTCCGATGAGTCGCCTCCAGCAGCCACCACGGCATAGCCCGCCCTACTGTCCGACGGGTTGCTGCGCGGCGGCTTGGCCGGGCGTCTCGGGTCGACGTTGTCGAAGTACCCGCACTGCGCGCCTGGCCTCCACCCGCACCGCCTCCTCGGGCGGCAAGTGCAGTTCGCTCCGTGCCGGTCGCGTCCCTGCCATGCATGTTTATCTGTAATGGGAAGTATCATATACTAGTATCATGCATATGATACTAGTGTATGATACTACATCCGTATTGCATGGTATCATATATTGGTATCATATAGGACTACATTTATTGTCATGCATGACTCAAAATAGCACATCATTTAATATGATACGGTATCATCATATTATAATCAAGGCTCTCTTTCTTCATTTAATTCTTTGCCACCTCATCAAAATTGCGTTGGTATGCATGATTCTACCTATGATACTCCCATTACAACCAACCTTATATTCTCTCCTCTCCTTTTGGCTCGCTCGGTGGTCACCTGGGCGGAGAAGGCTGGTTTTGCGCTGGCGGCGGCGCCCTGTTTGGGCGGTAGGGCACAATTTTTTCTTAACTGGGTAGGGCACAATTGGGCAAGCTACATGCCGTGAACGCGATAGTCGTTCTTTTTATGGCCAAAGAGGTAATCGTTGATCCTATAATCCGCTCCGTCCATTTTTTTTTGAAGCTTGTCTAAATTCAAAATGAAAATGTCTTTCATAAGCGGGTTTGCAAAAAAAATGATATTTTTTTCAGGAAAAACTGAATTTATTTTTTGCAAGGGAAGAAAAACTTGGTGATAGAATGATTGCATGGATGTTCAACTCTGCACACAAATACATAAGATTTTTCATGGTAGATTAGAGTGGACCAACAATTTCATCGGAAATCATGGGCAATGGAATCATAAGAAAGAAAAACCTAATGGATTGTGACATTATTAATGAAACAATCCACGTACGAAAAATTGCTAACTACAACCTTATAACATTTCTTTGAATTTTTTATGGAATTAGAGAGGTACTTTGGGATTTAAGACCTTGACGCCATCATCTTTGGCACGAAAACCGTGAATCATAGATTTCAAAGCTGAAGTTGTCAGTGTAAATGTGAAACTGAGTAATTATTGGTATGCCTTTAATTGATTCTCTTTTGTATTACTGCCCGTCCATGGATAAATTTGTTATGTCTTTACATTCTTCATCCTCTCTAAAAAAGGGAGAGCCCTACCTAACCCGGGTGTTGGTTTCCTTGGTAAACCCGCACATCACACTGTAAATTGCATGTGTTTGGCACTTACCAAAGTTCCATCACGCTTTGTCGTTTTGTTCGTTCGCTACATGGGTACATCGCTTTTCTTCTCTCGGCCTCTGGTTTCTAATTGCCCACATCTTCTCTTCCAGTCCACGACGAACTCCACCGCCCATCTTTCCACGCCGCCGGTGCCAAAGAGGGGGGCGTCGCTATACTGCGATGCAAAAAACGAGGGCCATGCAACCTCCACCGTGACTCCGTGAGAAGGCCCTATTTATCTCGGCGAGTATGAGATACTGTCATACTGAGTGTGGACACCTTTTCTAGGCCATGATTTCATATTAGGGGCTTGATACAAAGTTTAGAATGCTAGGCACTGACAACAAGATTCTCTAAATTACAATATGGTATGTCTTATGAGAGTTCGAGAAGAACATATTGGTCATGCACAACTTAACCAAAACAAAGACTTAGCTACCGAATGGTGATTTATGTGTTATTAGAGCATCTACGGCCGAACATGGTAAAATTCGGCCCCTCAAACACTCGTGGGAGCGTTCGGGCGCATCCGCGGGCACTGACAGGTCAGTCCTCGAATGTCGTCGTGCACGTCCACGTATCTCATATCTGACCCCCCCTATATCCATACTAAACCATGCAACATTGATAAAAAAAATACGTGTATTATGAGCGGACATACAAATGCACAATCCGTTCACCAAAAGATCACAAACCAGATGTTTGAAAGATAGCCAAAGTTCACATAATGCACATAATATGGCAGACAAATTCAAACTACATCCAAGAACTTGACATTGAGGCGAAGAAGATGGATCTTCACGACTTCCTCGCCGGCCCTCCTTTCGGTCAATGACACTGCTGTAGGCATCGGTGGCGGGTGGAGGATCGTCTGAGTCATCGGACGAGGCGTTGTGGTCGTCACCGTCGGAGGAGGAGAGGACGACCAGCCCTTTGAGCCGTCGGACGGCCCTGTCTTTCTGTCGTTTGAGCTTCGCCACTTGAGTTGCCTCCACCGCTACCTCCACCGCCTCGCGCTCTGACTGCTCAATGGAAGCTGGAGCTCCTTGGCGTTCTTCCGAAGGAGCTGCTGAGCATCCGTCTCCGCCGTTGCAAGCGACCGACGGTACACCCAAGCGAGGAACCACTCGTCCTCATAGGGCTCCGCCGACAACCCGTGTCGGTGGCGCACGGACCGCTCTGCCGCCTTTGTTTCCCTTGCCCGATGCCTCTCGCGGCAAGCGGCGCGCGCCTCCGATTCCTGAGTGCCTATCCGTGCGGGCGGTGCAGGCACTAGCACCCACCGCTGCCTCGCGTGGAGCAACAAACGACTCCTCGCAAAGCTGCACGTGGGCGGGGAGGTGCCTGCGCCGGTGTCCTCGCTGCGCCGGCGGGGAGAGGCGAGGCGGTAGATCCGAAACTGCCCCGTGTCCACCTTGGACCTCTCGAGGGCAATGTGGAGGGTCAGCTCATCGTCGGTATCGGGGTCGGAGTCGGAGCGGCTGTCAGAGCTCGGCATGGGCGCCAGAGTGGATCGAATCGGAGAAATCGGAGGAGGAGAAGAAGAGACGGAGCGAAATCGGAGCGAGGTAGGGTTTACGGATTGGAGATATTTGTGGGGACGGTGTGGGGTCGGGGTGGACCGGATTGACATGGCGGACGCACCGGGTCACGCCCGGGCCGATCCATATCCGCTCTATATTTGGGCTGGATATGAGGGGCGTCGGACAGCCCAGGCATTTGACGCCCATTTGAGGCGCCTGTCGGGGTCGAGTTTCGTGACCGGGCAGTCCGTCCGGATATTTAAGATAAATTTGAGGCGCCCGGCTGTAGGTGCTCCAAACTAGTCTCTGTTCATGTCTAGATGGAGCTTCGAAGCAAATGGAATCGAAGAGAGTTATGTGTGGACGGATTATAGGCAAAAATCACTATTCTGACCATCGCCGCACCTTGGGCTACCTGAAAATGCTAAGTCAGCGTGCAACGCCTGTCAGTCAGATGCTGCACAGTGCAGTATGGCGCATAGTTGTCGGGCACTATACAAAAAGGCAGTCGGGTGAAAAAAATTCGCCAACGATTCATTAAAAAAAAAGTGCGGCGATGGCCACGCGTGTCAGGTGCACAGTATAGTATGATGCTTAACTGTTGGGCGCTACCCAAAAAGTCAGCCGGATGAATTTTTTCGTCAATGGTTCATTTTGTGATATTGTTTCGTTCAAACGATTCATTAAAAAAAAAGTGCGGCGATGGCCACGCGTGTCAGGTGCACAGTATAGTATGATGCTTAACTGTTGGGCGCTACCCAAAAAGTCAGCCGGATGAATTTTTTCGTCAATGGTTCATTTTGTGATATTGTTTCGTTCACAGGTTAAATTTGTTGTTTTTGCCCAGATTATAGAAACACAGATTACCGCTTTCACCATCAGGAAACGACTATCGTGTTCACGGCATATCGCTTGCCCAATCGTGCCCTGCCGAGTTAAAAAAAATTGTGCCCTACCGAGTTACTACCGCCGCCGCCGCCGCCGCCGAGCCCGGAATCAGAGACTCAGGTGAGCACCGAGCGAGCCAACAGGAGAGGATAGAATCACCCTATACTAGTTGCCCGCGGAGGAGGCGGCGCGGGTGGAGGTCCAGGCATGCGGGTACTTCGACAGCGTCGCCCCGATACGCCTGGCCAAGCCGCCGCGCAGCGACCCGTCGGACGGTGGCGCGGGCTGTGCCGTGGTTGCAGCGGGTGGCGGCTCGCCGGAGCTCAACAGGCTCCGCGATCTCGAGGCCAAGCCCCAGGTTGACGCCCTTTTCTCTCTTTGCCGGGAGGTCGAATTTCTGACGTCATACTGCTGAACCCATCGATGTAAGCGTGTTGCGTTGTCATGCACAGAAGCTGGTGCTGGATGGAGGGGTTGCAAACGGGGAAGAGTACATGGAGACGCAGTACTAGGATGGGGTCAACTGCATCGACAAGCAGCATCACACGGTAAGATTAGATTGGAGCCCTTGATGTTTTTTGTGCGATTATGTAGTTTGTAGACGCGACTTGTTTATCTGCAGGCATTTCATGTCTACTGCTGTGTTCTCTAAGTATGATTTGTGCTCCAGGACGCCTTATGGAATCAACTAGTAACCTCTCACTGCGAGCTTGAGCTTTAGTTCATAGTAATAGCGTGTAAACTGTTGATTGTAGACACAAATGCTAGATCTAGAGCAGGTCCATCATTGAGTTCTGCTAGAATTGGCTGGCTAACACAAGCACTGGAGTAAGCTAGATCAAGTAAGCCCAATGCCATTGCAAAGAGGTGTAACTTGGAAAAAAAAATCACCCTATTTAAGATTACAATGGAGTTCTGTTTTAGTTGATGGCTACACATTGTCATATCAGATGGTACCCTATGACAGCACAATGACAAATGGAGTAGCAAATGGGCAGCAGTGCGCCACCAATAGGTTAATCTTGGGAAGCCATCGGTGGAAGTAGATTATTTTCATCACGGAGACACTCTCCAACGGAACTCCCCAAATTATTTGTGTTTGTCTGTCATCCTTTTGGCAAAACACATTAGTGAGGTGTTCAAGAATAAGAAACCTTTTAAGAATCTACTTGTTGCACACAACATAACAAGAAATTTGAAACCTTGTAAGAAACTACTCGTTGCACACAATGTTCAAATTCCTATAGAAAAGCTTGGTCGTCAGCCATATGTAGCTGGTAAAAGTCCACACTTCGTTGAAGTTCTCGATCCAGCAGTTCATTGCGTTCTTTGAGCGTGTTGTGAAAAGCATTCAAGATGTTTTAGGCTTGCAACGGAGTATCTTCCTATCTGGTACTTGTTAGGAACTAGGACGCTCTGGCAGGGAGATCTTTCATAGTGCTTGACATTATTCAGAACCAGTGGTGGATGAAGCCAGCTGTTTCTAGTTCAGGACTGGATTGGTTTCTATGTAGCTTGGGAGCACATGGACATGAATTGGAGGTTCCACACCTCTAGTGACTTCTTTAAAACCTATCAACTAAAAGAAGCATCGATTGTAGAAATAATGGTGGAGAGTACCAATTCCAGGAAATCATTAGAGCTAAAATGCAAACTTGCATAATTCTGCGGGAACATGCAAACCGGAAGGAAGCATGGATGAAGCTGATGGAACATGCAAACTAGAAGGAAGGTTAGCAATAAACTCAGCAAATTTCTTTCATCAATTTTAACCAGCGCATAAGCTCTATGTCCCAGCAACCCATGATTTCATAAGTGGATTCCATAAAAGCTTGCTTACTCTTGAGTTATCTTCACCTTAATAATTAATTAATTATGTATATTCAGAACCAAAATATTTTACTTGTTGACAGATTTATATGTGAATCAAATTCTCTTCATTTATACTAGGTAGACCTTTCTTGCACACATAATGGTTTGGCATCAACTTAAATTTGAACGGAAAATACTGTAACACGTTAAATTCCAAACTTTTCTGGTCTATATTGCTGATGGAAAGCGCCTCATAAAATCTCAAGATCAGGATGAGTTTGATTACGCATGCTGTTGTGAAGTTTCTATACTAAATATGAACTTTTACAATAGCACTAACAGGTTGTACAAAGTGCCATACGCATACCACCTTCAGCTTATAGTTCTCAGTGAATTGACCGAATTTGAAGAGAAAGTCCTTCCCAAGGTCAAAGCCAAAAAGCGCAATTGGAACAAACTTCAAATAACCAAAAGGCGCTATAACTTGGAACTATTACTATCAGCCAAAGTGGTAAAATTAGCGGGCTTTGCTTCTATAATTAGAATATCAGCTAACGTCGTCATCACATGTGTGTGGTATGCTCATAAGTAAATACCAATAATGAACCATGTACTAATTTGCATCCATCTCCATCATTAATTGATATGGAAGGCAATAAATAATGAAACTACTAAGGATCATACACTGTAGGAAATTATTTAGTTATACACGTATGACAAACCCTAGCAAAAATTTATTACTTCCCTGTAGCAAGCCGCGGCTATTACTAAGCTAACTAAATGTTATTAACTATACGCGGTTTGCAAAAAAGTAAGACATACTGGTGGCTTCATCTCAACACGAATTAAGCATAGTTAGACAAATGCAGCTTCATCTCAACACAAATTAAGCATATAGTTATATGAATGCGATATACTTATGGCTACTAAGCTACTCCCATGGATTGCTGAAAATTAACATTGTATGAATGCATTGTCCATAGCCAAACCCAAGAGGATAATAACTCCACTGCTTGTGCATGTTCAATTGGTCTGCATTCGGCAAAGGAAGTTCCTCCTTTTACTTTTTGCTAGGAACTCTTAACGGATCCTTGTATATCCCTCACCAGGTCAAGGAACTTGAGCCTAGAAATGCACATAGGGGGAGAGCCCAGAAATGGGCATAAGGGCCAAACTGGAACAAGGATTATCTTAATTGCATCAGTGTTGGTGATTTCAAGGTCTTTTCTTGTGGAGCTGCCTATTTTCTCCATTCCATTTGAAGGCTAACTTTGTTGTCACGAAACGCCCAAAAGCCCAAGACAAAACAAATCATCAAGCATTAGTGATTCGTGCTGTTAGGCTCATTTACATAGCTTTATATGCGACCTTTTTGGGTATCAAATGGTAAGAGCTACTTGAGGAAATCCAATAAGTGGGTTTTAATAAAATAATAAAAATATCATTGACATCAATGTCCAGTCAAACAGTAGTGCTACAAAATGTGTGTAATGTGACATGGTAGTATGGGCCATCAAGCAACAAGTTACTTAATGTACTACACATTTATAACATCAATCTGAATTGGGAATTGTGCCCAGCGGAAACTCGCTGTTTTATTTCATTCAGATGCGAAGGATACAAAAGTGGCATGTACACATAGAACCACACATAGAACCCAAGTATGTACTCAACCTTGTTCGATACATTCATCACACATAACTTAGTCGTTCTATGTGTTCAGCTTTTGGTCTGTGTTACGCGTTTTCCATGCGTGCATCTCACCGGAATCAATTAAGCAGTCGGCTTGTGCATGTATGTACGTATACGGCGGCAAGAATACATCCAGCTGCTTGCACTTGTGCGTCGATTCCCAACAACCACATGAGCTCGAAAGACCACCGTCGGCACCTCTACCGGCCGAAAAAACAAGGCCGTCCTATAGTGATATCCAAACAATCACTAAGTGTAGCTTGCTAGGCACATACTGTACAACAATCACTTGATTTTGCACATGGGACCGCATGGAGGAAGCATCGACACCAATATGCTTGGTGAGCTCATGCTTCACAAGGTCACACGCAATACTGACAGCACTTGCACTACCTGACAAAAGATTTTGGTGTACTGACCAAAACACCAAAATCCTCAAGCAACTACCATGGCCAAGTCATCTATATTGTCAAAAGAGCCATAGCTCACAACTCAACCTCTGCACTTGAGCGACAAGCCGCAACTTGTTTCTTAATCTTCTAGGCAATCAGAACCAGCAAGAAAAACACAATAAGCAGAAATCGATTGTTGATGTAAAGGACCACTGCCCAAGTAGCTTACGAATATGCCTGAAGCTGTAACGAACTGGAGTGTCTAAAGAAACCGAAGGAGGCAGCTGTTAAACCCGAGTGGGAAACGAGACATGACTCCGGATGTGAACTATATATAGGAGATATGGAATGAGTGAAAGCTAGATAGGCAAGACTCCCAACATGATGGCAATAGCTAATCTGATCATAAAGTGGCTCACCATCAGAAGCTCGAAGGTGGACATTGAGGTCCATTGGAGTCTTAGTAGCATGCTGATGGGCAAGAGAAGCACAAGCAAGATGATCCTGGATGTATGTACTTCTTGTAGGTTATTTGTGTGTTTGAGAGCGTGTTAAGCATATCTCAAAAAATAGTGGAGTTTGAGTGATTCAACTCAAACACCTATTTCCTACAAAAATCCCTGAAAAAATCAACAATGTCATCTGCACAAAAGATTGTGAAGACCTGGCAAAGAAGAAATTTTACCAGAGCATCGAAATCTCTGTCATTGGAGACGTTGTAGAACATCGAAATCTCCGTCATTGTAGACGTTGTGGGACTCCTCGCTCTTTTCTCGAAAATCCCCGCGCACACATCTTGATGCCGAGCATGACCCCTACTCATGCCCATCGGGGTCTGGAGCGATATCTAGGAGGTCGGCCTTGCTGAAGAAAGGGCCCTGTAATGCAGTGTTCAAGTTGTGAAGCCCGCATAACTACCTCTCTCCTGTAGCTCATGGTGTTAGACCTTTCAGCATGAGCATTGATAGTTGTGGATGACACTAGGAGAGTTGGGACAATTTTCGTTGGTTTATTTCTCACACAATGCCATGCCAACCTGAGGGGTTGGGGATACATATTTATAGGCTGCTAGCCAGCCAAGCATATGCTAAGATGCTGCTAAGATGCCAGTCTAAGATGCTAGTCTAAGATGCTAACTGACTGTCCTTGATGGTCAAGAACAGAACTCTATCCTAACAGCCAGTCCTTTATGGTCCAGGATTTTATCCTCCTAACTGCCACAAGGACCATGTGCTGCAGCCCCACAAATACCCTAATACACAGACTTATCCATCATTCTCCCCCTAAGTCTTGTACGTCGTCTTGTGGGAGAGTTGAATCATCCCGATCCTAGAGCAAAGCTCGTGGAACTTGATCCTCCCAAGGGGCTTGGTGAGCAGGTCTGCGAGCTGGTCCGTGGTGTTGATGTAGCTCGCCTTGATGCTCCCTTCTTCCAAGCAGCTGCGGATGAAGTGATACCTCAGTCGGATGTGCTTGCTCCGTTCGTGAAAAACGGGGTTCTTTGCCAGAGCCAGGGCGGACTTGCTGTCCACCAGGAGCTGCACCGTTCTGGTGTCTTGAACGAGAAGATCACCAAGCAGTTGAGCGAGCCAGAGCGCCTGAGTGCAGGCGGTGGAGGCCGCTATGTACTCAGCCTCACAGCTGGACAGGGCCACCACCTGCTGCTTGACTGATTGCCAGCTCACGAGACACTTGCCGAGGAAGAAGAGGATCCCGCTCGTGCTCTTGCTGGTGTCGATGTCGCCGGCATGGTCACTGTCGCTGTACCCGACGAAGTGTGCCGCCCCCGGACACCTAGGGTAGTGGAGGCCGTGGTCGAGGGTCCCTGCTACGTAGCGGACGATCCTCTTCACTGCCTGCTGGTGTTCCATCGTCGGTCGCTCCATGAACCGACTGACATAGCCGACGGAGAATGCCAAGTCTGGCTGTGTGTGGGCGACGTAGCGGAGGCTCCCCACAAGGCGTCGGTACTGCGTAGCATCCACTTCCTCCGTCTTGCTGTCACGGCTCAGTTTCAGCCTCTCCTCCATCAGAGTGAGAGCTGGGTGGCAGTCGGTGAGCCCAGCTAGCTCAACGATGCGCTTGGCGTAGGCGGACTGTCGAAGCGCGATCAGTGATCCTGGTGCACCTCAATCCCAAGATAGAAGGAGAGGAGCCCCAGATCACTCATCTGGAAGGTGGCCTTCATGTCTTCCTTGAACGCCGCCACCTCTGCATCTTTAGTGCCGGTGATCACCAAGTTGTCAACATAGATGCCCACCAGCAGGGCATTTCCTCCACTGCCCCGTCGGTAGACGGCCGCCTCATGCGGGCTTTGCTCGAAGCCCATCTTCTTCAGCGTGGAGTCCAGCTTGGCGTTCCATGCCCTAGGTGCCTGCCGTAGACCATAGAGAGCCTTGCGCAGGCGGAGTACCTTGCCCTCCTGGCCGGGGATCACAAATCCCGGTGGCTGATGCACGTAGACTTCCTCCTTCAAGTCGCCGTTGAGGAATGCCGACTTGACATCCATGTGATGGACACGCCAGCCCTCCTGGGCAGCCAACGCAAGGAGAAGTCGCACGGACTCCATCTGTGCCACGGGAGCGAAAGCGTCGTCGAAGTCGACTCCTTCCTGCTGCAAGAAGCCTCGGGCCACCAAGCGAGCCTTGTGCTTGATGATGGCGCCGGCTCCATCCCTCTTCAGCTTGAACACCCACTTAAGGGTGATTGCGCGGTGACCACGAGGGAGATCAGCGAGCTCCCAGGTGCAGTTTTGCTCGACCGCATCCATCTCCAACTGCATCGCGGCGCGCCATGCCGCGTCTCTCTCGGCCTCTGCAAAGGACCGTGGTTCACCGTCTTCACACGCGAGCTGTAGCTGCGCCTCCAGATCACGTGACACCAGTCCCGGCACCAGCTGGTCGCCGAGCAGATTATCCATCGTACGGTACCGCAACGGTTCGCCGTCATGCCACGCGTCGATACGCTCCTCGTCGTGAGTGAGCGGGGAAGCGAAGTTCATCGGGTTGTGCTCTGCGTGAGCTGGTGCTGATGAAGACGAGCCCGGAGTGGTGACCGCCGGGGCTGGAGTATGTGGCGTTGCCGGTTGCGGTGTCGTCGGCGTAGCAGGCGCCGGAGTCGATGTAGTTTTGGGGGCCGGGGTAGACATGCCCGACGAAGAGGAGCTGCTTGCTCCCCCAGCTTCCTTGAAGTGGGCGTACTCGACAATGAAGTCGTCATACATTGACGTCGAGCCGTCGTCCACCGCCTTGTCCCATTGCCACCCTCGCCCTTCGTTGAACACGATGTCTCGCGCTGTGCGCACACGTTGTGTCTTTGGGTTGAGGATGCGGTAGGCCTTTGAGCCCTCCGCGTAGCCGATGAAGACTCCCGGAGTGCTCCTATCGTCGAGCTTGCCGATGTGGCCGAGCTCCTTGGCGAACGCAAGGCAGCCAAAGACCCGCAAATGAGAGACCACCGGCTTCCGCCCATGCCAGGCCTCGTACGGAGTCCTGCCGTCGAGTGCCTTAGTAGGTGAGCGGCTGAGGATGTAGACGGCCGTTAGCACCGCCTCTCCCCAGAAGACAGCCGACATCCCTCTCTGCTTGAGGAGAGCCCGAGCCATCCCCACAACCATCTGGTTGCGTCGCTCGACGACGCCATTTTGCTGCGGGTTGTATGGCGCGGAGTAGTGGCGCTGGATGCCCTCATCGGCGCAGTACGACGCGAATTCAGCCGCCATGAACTCGCCGCCGTTGTCAGTGCGCAACACGCACACTTTGCAGCCGCTCTCCGCCTCCACACCAACCTGCGCGCGCCTCATGGCGTCCGCCGCTTCTCCCTTACTGTCGAGGATCATCACCCACATGTAGCGGGAGAGATCATCGACGAGCAGCAGGAAGTAGCGTTGACCTCCTGGTGTGGCTGGCGTCACCGGGCCGCACAGGTCTCCGTGCACGAGCTCCAGCTTCTCCTTGGCCTGAAAACTCGCCTGTTGGGGAAAGGGGAGTCGTCTCTGCTTCGTCAGCACGCAGATGTCGCAGAACTGCTCCACATGGTCGAGGCATGGCAGGCCTCGCACCATCTCCTTGGCACTTAGACGCTTCAGGGCCTCAAAGTGAAGGTGCCCAAAGCGCTCATGCCACTGCCACGCCTCGTCGTCCCGACGGACAGCGAGACAGACTGGTTGTGCCACCTGCACATCAAGGACGTAGAGTTGATTTTCACCTCTGGGAACCTTGGCGAGAAGGCGACGCTGGCGATCCCAGATGCGTAGGACCCCATGCTCAATCAGAACGCGTGAGCTGTTCTCATCCAGCTGTCCCAAGCTGATGATGGAGTTCCTTAGCGCGGGGATGTAGTAGACACCGATGAGCAGCCGGCGCTCTCCCGTCTTGGTGGTGAATATGACGGAGCCGACGCCCTTTATCTCCACAGCGGAGGCATCCCCGAACTTGACGGAGCCTCGCGCATCGGAGTCGAGCTCGGCGAAGAATTCCCTTCGACCGGTCATGTGGTGGGTGGCGCCGGTGTCGAGGAACCACCCGGTAGTCTTGTCCTTCCTGGAGCCATCGCCGAGAAGAGCGTGTGCTTTTGGCTCATCGAGGTGGATGAAAGCCTTTGCGACTGGAGTCGCCGAGGGTAGCTCAATGCTTGCATGCGCCATGAACAGAGCCGTCTCCTCCTCCTTCGCCTGTGCGACGTGAGGCTGGCTTTGTCGTGGTTGCCGACACTCATTGGCCCAATGGCCAAACCGGCCACAGTTGTGGCAACTGTTGTCTTGTGCCGGCTTGGGCTTGCCAGCGGCGCCGTCCTTGGCGCCTTCGTGGGCGTCACCTTCGGCACGTCCTTGTGCCCTGCCCAGGGGGCCTCTTCACGCCTTACGCTGCTTGCTACGCTTGCGGCCGCCCGTCGAGGAGGAAGGCTCCCCCTTCTTCCTGTCACTAAGGCTGGGATCCCACTGCTCCCGAGTTAGGAGCAGCTTCCCGCCGGTGGTGATGGGCCCCGAGGGGGGTTGTGGCTCGTCGGTGTCGACGACCTTGAGACGGCCTATCGCCTCCTCGATCGTCATCGTGGAGAGGTCCAGCAACGACTCGATCGAGCGAGCCATCTGCTTGTACTTCTCGGGAATGCACCGAAAAAGCTTCTCGACAGCTCTCTCCTCGGTGTAGGTGGCATCACCAAACTTCACCATCTTCTGCAGCAGAGTGTTGAGACAGAGAGCAAAGTCATCAACGTCCTCACCTGGCTTGAAGCCCAGGTTCTCCCACTCCTTACGAAGTGCCTGCAGGGTGGACTTGCAAGCACGATTGCTGCCGATGCGTGCTGCGGCGATGGCGTCCCAAGCCTCCTTGGCAGTCCGCTTGTTGGAAAGCGAGAACTGCATCTCGGGCGGGACTGCGGCGATGAGGGCGTCCAGCGCCCGTCGATCCTCTAGGTGGTCGACATTGCTGTCCTGGACTGCCTCCCACATGCGCCGCACCTGGAGCCTGACCTTCATGATCCCGGCCCACTCGACGTAGTTGGTTTTAGTGAGGGTAGGCCACGCAACACTGGAACCAACATCCCTGACCACAGTCCGGACCTTGTAGAGGCCGCGGTCCTGGTCGTTGCAGTGCCTCCACCTGGAGCGCGGGCGTGCTCGGCTGCCCACTGCGCCGTCCGCTCCTGCGCCACTTTGGCGCGATCTGCGTGGGCGCCGTTGTCCGCAGGCGCGGAGTTGCTGGAGCTGCTTGGGCTGCCGCGGAGTGCCTTTGCATCCGCCGTAGCCTCACGGGCTGATTCTGCTTCTGCTGCTGCTTCTACCTCTGCCCTGGCTGCTTCTACCTCCGCTCTGGCTGCTGCCAGCTCCACGCCGTTGTCCGCAGGCGCGGAGCTCCTGGAGCTGCCTGGGCTGCCGCGGAGTGCCTTTGCATCCGCCGTAGCCTCACGGGCTGCTTCTGCTTCTGTTGCTGCTTCTACCTCCGCCCTGGCTGCTTCTACCTCCGCTCTGGCTGCTGCCAGCTCCGCTGCAGCCAGCCTCGACACCCTTGCCGCCGCCGTAGCTGCTGCTACAGCCGCTCGCTCACGCTCCTCTGCCACGGCGCGCTCGGCCTCCTGCCGGCGCCGCATCGTCGAGGTAGCCAGTGTGCTGAGAGCGACCTGCAGACATGGCTCGCTGTAGGGGGGCTGTTGCATGAAGAGGAGGCTGATGAAGACGAGCTGCCGCTCGACAGTCCGGGGGGAGGAAGGTAACCAGAGGCAGACGGAGCAGCTGCTGCTACCGACTTGGGCTGCTCACAGGAAATGCTCAGGGTACAGGTTAACAAGGCTCTGATATCACTTGTTAGACCTTTCAACCTGAGCATTGATAGTTGTGGATGACACTAGGAGAGTTGGGACAATTTTTGTTGGTTTATTTCTCACACAATGCCATGCCAACCTGAGGGGTTGGGGATACATATTTATAGGCTGCTAAGATGCCACTAAGATGCTAGTCTAACATGCTAACTAATTGTCCTTGATTGTCAAGAACAGAACTCTATCCTAACAGCCAGTCCTTTATGGTCCAGGATTTTTATGCTCCTAACTGCCACAAGGACCATGTGCTGCAGCCCCACAAAAACCCTAGTACACAGACTTATCCATCACATGGTACATCCCCGTGTTGCCCCTCCTGTCCTTCATTGCTCCCATCCTTCTTCAACACAACTCTAGTGACTCTCCTGATCTCTTCTTGACTCAATTTTGTGAAGAACACATAGCCCGACCAATGAGCCATTTTAGAGTGCGGGAGCGTGGAAGGAATAGCGCTAGGAGATGTCCCTGGATTAATCAAAGATTGCAACAATCAATGAGTATCATTATTGCGAGGGAGGTACACTTGAGTAGCACCTGGTTGTGGTCTCTCTGCTGGAGGTGTGTGGTTGTTTAGTGTTGTCCTTTGCTGGAGATGAACAAGACAACATGAGTTTGGAGGGGATTCCGGGGGTTTGGGAGAAGTGCATCCAGCACACATTGTCATCATTGGACCTTTAAACTAATCTTGGCAACCAAGCTTTACAACACGAACACCAAGCAACACAGCCCGTTCTTCCGCATGGCCGGCACATACCTGCCACTCATGGTACAATATGTGTTGCTATATCTCCATTGAGTAAAATGCATCTACGATACTCAAACATGTCTCAAGGCCGCACTTTGGTCAATGTACACTGGAAACCTCCATTTACAGTCATCAAAGACACTCGAAGGGCCCACCTATGGTCACCGCCACTCATATCATGCGTATTTTGTTGACATACAAACCGTTGACCATTTGACTGCCCATGTAGGTATCTAGCATGACCTAGGCCCTCAGTTGTAGGTTTTCTTTTGCAATATAACCACTTAAATAAGGACCTGCTCCATGACACTTCTTTTGAAGGAAAAACATTAGCGACAACTTGATGGTCCTCGAGCTGGTCTACTCCATCGTCTTGCTTTCTGGTGATCCACGCTCACGGCTATGTGTTGCCACATACAATGTCGGTGGCCGCAACCCTACCTGGAACACCATGCTTTATTGTGTTGTCCCCACTTTGTGACGAGATCCCTTCACATCTTGCTTCGTCTTGAGTATGTCCTCTGTCACCGCGACATCGGCGAGCTGACCTAGGCTATACACTAGTAGTGCCGCCTTATTCACCGACATCCGCAACCTTTGCCTTGAAGGTATGATCTTAGCGTTTCTCTCTAGCTTTGTAGATCCGCCATAATTCTACATCGTTTGCGGATAGGGATCGGAGCTAGATTCTAGAGTTAGTGATATGGGTTAGACGTCCCAAGTATAGTTCTTTTAAAGATCCAACAAATTGTTGGCTTTGATTGATGTTTAGCAGGAAGCAGCGGGAGATAACATGGTGGCGAGGGATGGCAATGGGTAGGGTATGGGTGGGTATGACCTTCTTCCCAAACCCATACCCATAGAAACCTTCTATACCCACCCACTTCAATACCCATGGGTATATATTTATACCCATGCCCATACCCAACGGGTATCCTATACCCAATGGGTATCCAATGGGTACCATCTATGGCATTTAATTTTTTTAAAGGTAGATAGATAAGTTTAAAATTCAAGTGATGACGGGCAAGCAGCATAGCACTGATGCGGCCTCCTTCGGCGGGAAGCCTCTTGGAGGAATCAAGCGAGTATGAGCAATAGCTGGTGGAAACCCAGTGCAATGGGAGCCGATGGTGGGAATCGGGGATCGAGAGATTAATAGGAGTCTGGTGGTGAGGATAAGCCGAGATTTTATCGTTTTGAGGAGGCGCGTACGACGTAGGAGGAGTGCCGAGCATTTACCTATGGGCCTATGAGCTATAGCCAGTTTAGGTATGGGCCTATGAGCTATAGCCAGTTTAGGGAGTACGGGATTTAGGGTTGGGCCATAGGAGTTGGATGTTGACCCCACATGTCATAGGAGTTATTTTCATTTGTTAACTATATGTGGGTATCCATTGGGTTACCCATGGGTGTATTTTCATACCCATGCCCTACCCATATATTTTGCGGGTATGGATACCCATTACCCATGGGTAAAAAATCTCTCAAACTCTTACCCATGCCCACTGTTTTCGGGTAGGGTACCCGCGGGTACCCATACCCATGGGCAAAACTGCCATCCCTAGTGGCGATCCGAAGCTCAAGGATTAATTGAAAGAAAACAACTAATAAAAGGCCCCTGAATGTGCACTTGTTCCTTTCTTGCCCCTATATGCTGGTGAAAACTAAAAGTATCTCTCACGTTGGATCCCCTGAATGTGCACTTGTTCCTTTCTTGCCCCTATATGCTGGCGAAAACTAAGAGTATCTCTCACGTTGGATCCCTCAAAGGGGGCTCAATGCATTTTTGCTACAGCTAGTCGCCATAACTCCATTGCTCGTCTGATGACGGCGACAATCTCATTTTAGCAATCTTGCCCCTGAATGTGCACTTGTTCCTTTCTTGCCAAATCTCCCATAAGCCTTTGCCCCCATGTCAAATGTGGCAATGCCACCCAAGTTGGCTAGCAACTTGTTGCACCTCACTCTTCAATGACCCGGGCTGGTTGGGCGATAGTTCTAGTGTCATGTACTGCCATTGTCGCCAACACCTTCGCTGCTTCGAAGTAGTACGCCCACATGTTCATGAGGTGTTGGATAGTGGTGGTGACTGGTTAGTGGTCTGGTCACCAAAGTTAGTTCATGTTTGATTAGACCGGGAGGGGGAGTAATTAAGTGAGTCTACTTGTGATGTGGGCTGGTGTATCCGTATCTGTTAGCCAAGTATGCATCAACCTTTGTTGTGGCGGGTACACGACGACCAACAAAGATTGCGTGTACGCAACCATCCAAGCCTCTTCCATAAATCTCAATGACGACACCATCGACACTATCAAGTGTAATTTTGAGAGCTTCGAGAATCACTCAACCAAATTCGTCTACAACATGCAGTTCAAGGGATTGATCAAAACAAATTTAAAGTCCATCTTCTGGGACACATGAGCACCTGGAAAGCTCAATATCTTCGTGTAGCTTCTGCACCAGACTCACCTTTGGTGCAATGATCATCTTCAACAGTGTGGCTGGATAAACAACTATTACTGCCAGCTATGCCCGCAAAACCTCAAGACCGCATGACACCTTTTCTGGTATTGCCACGTCTCCAGGTTTGTTTGGTCCATGGTGGCGCAAATAAGTTGCTGCTTTCCGCTCGGCTAGTTTGCATGGAAAATGATGCACTGCTCAACGGACATTGTCACGGCAATCACTGCTTACTGCCAAAAATAAATCAAAGAAATTGACAACTATGACATTCAATAGAAATGTGGAATAGAGTTCGACACCTCGCACCAATCAAGGCAATGCATTACCCTCACAACCAACTTCTCATCTTCTGCCTTGCCCTGGTCTCTTTCATGCAATGTCTGCCACATAACCATCGGCGCCCAACTTAAACCATAGGTTGATTGAAGAACATCATAAACAACAATAGGCTCACCCTTTTCCCAATGGATCTGAAAGTGAATTAGGTCATCATCATGGAGACAAGTGGGTACTGGACAAATAGGTAGTTATCACTTTAGTCCTTCCTATTTGCAGCCTTCGGTACCATCTTTACGTCAGTTCTTACCTTGCCCGAATGATCAAAGCAGGGGCACTGATCACTTCTACTAAATGTTGCTTCTGCAAATATTTAACTCCTCACAACTTTATCAGCTCTCTCTTCTAACTTAACATGCATTTTCTCCGAAACATGCATTTGAGATCCAAGACAAAACCACCACATCCCCCCATCTCCTTTGGTGCGCAAGGTATGTCACCATCACTATTTGCTCTCCACAGTTAGAGAGGGCAAGGTTTGCTAACATCAATAGGGGAATCCATCTTACTCTTCAAAGGGACACTGCAATTCTCACCCTTTGAATGTAAACTCTTGCCAAAAATAGTCATTTCCTCTATTTTCATACTGCACGCTCTCCACATCTCCTCTAGGGGTCTAACCTTTAGAAGCTCCAGGTAGAAAATGAGGCACGACACTAGGACTTGTGAGGGAGGCAAAGTGTGCCTCTTGATCTAACCCTAGTGGGACAACGTTCTCTTGTCAGATATGGGCACCTGAGTTGCCACCCAAAGAGCTAATACAAGGGAGCAACCCGCATGGCAGCGCGAGTTGCCTCCGCTTCTGTGGCCCTTAGAGACGTGAAGTCGAGGAATGTTGTGGAAGGAGATCGTCCTTCTAATAATGTTGCCAATGATGGTGAAGCACGGGCGCACTCCAACCATAGCCATTGGCCAACACCATCATCATAGAGCCTGCAACTGTGTTGGACTCAACCTACAGCTAGGGCAGTAGCGCGTATGTCGCATCGGGGTCGTGGCACCACAAGCTCAAATGGTTGAACACTTCCCAAAAGATTGGTTTGGTGTAAAATCTAGTGCTCTGACCAGGTAAACTTTGCATCCTCCGTGCATGCATGAAACCGGTCATCTGAGAACCTTGAATAAATTGCACGCCTAGAAATTGTAGCGCATATGCTTGGTGCATACATGAGCTAAAACAAACATGAAATTGACATTATGAAGCTGACAATATGAACTCTAGATGGTCGCCTTTCAGTTTCAATATAACATATTACATTACCTTTCTCCTCGTTGAGGGAACACAACAAAATCAACCAGGTTCTTAGCATACATCATTGTGATATACAACTTCAAGTACTCTGCTGTCACCGGGATGGAGACAAGGATTTCTTTCATATTGCAACTTCTCCAACAACAATACTTGTTTTCTCTTTCCCGTTATCTTTAGAAAAATACGGCTGACCATTATCCTTATGCTCTTTGCTATTTTTTAAATTCTTATGTAGACTTGATCATATTTTAATTCGCCTGTTTTGTCTAAACAACCAATAAGTACACGGCCTTCCGGAACATGAATATTACATCTAGTTCTTACATCTAGTTCTTATGCCAGTCGGATATTATCTTGATGGGCCTTAAGAATCATCAACAGGTAATGCTCTAAACTTGGTTCATAACCTCGCAGTAACATTTTGGATGTTGTCTTCGTTTCGGCACTACCAATTTTCTCCATAACAGAGGGAGCAGCTTGTCTAGTCGTCAACATTTTAGCTAATTCATGCATGGCATCTTGTTGCATCAACAGAAATATCTCATCTCTTATTCCTAAAGTAGAAAGGAGAAAGATAATTTCACGATTCATATAGCATGGCTGGGCTTTGCTCCAACATGTAATGTTAAACATTATGCTCTTAGATTCGAATTTCTTCATGCTAGGCCGTAGAGAAATATTATGAAAGGAATCATGGTCGACGACAACAATTCCTTTGTAGCTACTACTACCATGCCTTATTTGAAAAGTTGAAGGGGGTTTAGTATGGGCTCATCCAATTCGGTGAGCAATTATTTGGCAAATCTCTAAGTATCTTCCCCATACCATCAGAAAATATGTATTTAGTGCCATCAGTTGTGACTTCAATATCTGGAACCTCTTCCACATACTGTGGTAGGATTTCTACTATTTGTCTGGAGGAGCTGAACAGCTGGTCCATTCTAGCGAATTTCTTCAAAGTGGCCCATCCACTTTCTTATATTCTCGCCCTTCAGGGAATCATTAGAAGCAAACATCCAAACAGGACTTCCACGAAGTTGACCTGTTGAGAAGGCCAGGAATTCATAGTTCTTTGGACCAATTTAAAGTCCTTATTTCAGGATAATTAAAATGCGATAATACAAGGGTTGGGAAAAGAACCCTTGTCCAGTTCTAGCAGATATAACATCTGGAGAAAGCTTAGTCTAGTCTTCCTCCACAAAAGTAACTTTAGCCCAGTCAGAAACATATTTACTATAAGGCTTAACCACATAATTTGAAACTTCTTACTCGGGTCCCAAGCAGAATATTTTGGATGGAGTAATGTGAATTATGTAACACATCATTAATTTTCCTTCAACTTCGTCCTACTGGACATCAAAGTATTGTGGCTTCTTTTCCTACTATGACCCTCCTCTTGGATGAAGTGCAAAGATTCATAGCATGCAAACTCTAAGTTGCTCATTTTCTCGAAATCCTCCTTGAAATATGAAGTGGTATTTCTTAAAGAGCTTTAAACAGATCAGCATTAACATGTTTGGCAACTATCTTACCCATGTGAACAAGAGAATTGAGACGAAAATAACCTCAAAAGGCATTGAGCAGCCACTCGGGCAGTCAACAAGGGGAACCAACAATGAGCCAATAGATTCCATTAATGATACGACCAATTCCCCCATTTTTCCTAACAAAGGTAAGTTGCCGATAATAAATGACACTGTTGCACCTTCATCAAGTATGAGGGTGAGAGTTGAACACTTCTCGAAAGATTGGTTTGGTGTAAAATCTAGTGCTCCGACCCAAGTAAACTTCACATCCTCTGTGCATGCATGAAACCAGTCATCGGAGGACCTTGAATAAACTGTAGGCCTAGAAATTGTAGTGCCTATTCTTGGTGCATACCTGAGCTAAAACTAACATTAAATTGACATTATGAAGCTGACAGTATGAACTTTAGATGGTCGCCTTTCAGTTTCAATATAACATATAACATTACCTTCCTCCTCGTTGAGGGAAGACAACACAATCAACCAGGTTCTTAGCATACAATCCATTGTGATATACAACTTCAAGTACTCCGATGTCACTAGGATGGAGACAAGGATTTCTTTCATATTGCAACTTCTCCAACAACAATTCCTGTTTTCTCTTTCCCATTATCTTTAGGAAAATACAACTGATCATATCCTTATGCCCTTTCTGATTGTGTAATTTTGATGTAGACTTGACAATATTTTAATTCGCTTGTTTCGTCCAAACTACCAATATTTACACGGCCATTCCGGACATGAATATTATATTTAGTTCTTATGTCAGTCAGACATTATATTGATGAGCCTTAAGAATCATCGACAGGTAAGGCTCTAAACTTGGTTCATAACTTTGAAGTAACATTTTGGATGTTGCCTTCGTTTCGTCACTACCAATTTTCCCCATAACAGAGAGAGCAACTTCTTTGTTCGTCAGCATTTCAGCTAATTTTAGAATGTCATCTTGCTGCATCAACTTAAATATCTCATCTCTTGTTCCCATAGTCGAAAGGAGAAAGATAATTTTACTATTCATATAGCATGCCTGGGCTTTGCTCCAACTTGTAATGTTAAACGTTGTGCTCTTTGATTCAAATTCCTTCATGCTAGGCTGCAGAGAAATATTTCACAAGGAATCATGGTTGACAGCAACAACTCCTTTGTAGCTACCACTACCATGCCTTATTTGAAAAGCTGGAGGAGGGTTAGTATGGTCTAATCCAATTCAGTGATCAATTTCTTTCGCAAATCTCTCAAGATCTTCCCAATACCATCAGAAAATATGTATTTTGTGCCATCAGTTGTGACTAAAATATCTAGAATCTCTTCCACATCCCGTGGTATGATTTCAACTGTTTGTCTGGAGGAGTTGAACAGATGACCCATTCTAGCAAATTTCTTCAAAGTGGCCCATCCACTTTCTTATATCCTTGGCCTTCAGGAATCATTAGAAGCAAACATTCAAATCGCTGTTCCAGATATCTTCCAATATTCTGATAAATCGGCTGATTTATCGCTTACCGTTGTTTGACCGATAAGATAAATCAGCCGATATGGCGATAAGTTGACCGTTATGCTGAGAAATAGGTCGATTTACCCCTTATCATGGGCCGACCAATAAGTTCCCGATAAGCGATATCCCCAACATTGATTCAAACAGAACTTCAAAAAGTTGACCTAATGAGAAGGCAAAGAATTCATACTTCTTTTGACCAATGTAAAGTCCTCCTTTCAGGATAGATAAAATGCGATAATACAACCAGTTTTCCAGGGTTGGGAAAAGAACCCTCGTCCAGTTCTAGCAGAGATAACATCTAGTTCTAGCAGAGTTAACATCTGGAAAAAGCTTAGTCAAGTCTTCATCAGCAAAAGTACATAACACTAGCAAAGTCAGAAGCATACTTTCCATTAGGCTTAACCACATAAACTGAAACTTCTTCGCCAGGTCCCAAGCCGTATATTTTGGACGGAGTAATGTGAATTATGTAACACATCATTAATTTTCCTTCAACTTTGGTCCTACTAGACATCAAAGAATTGTGGCTCCTTTTCCTACTATGAGCCTCCTGCTAGATGAAGTGCAAAGATTCATAGCATGTAAACTCTAAGCTGCTCATTTACTCAAAAATTCTCCTTGAAATATGAAGTGGTATTTCTTAATGAGCTTTAAACAGATCAGCATTAACATGTTTGGCAACTATCTTCCCCATGTGAACAAGAAAATTGAGACAAAAATAACCTCAAAAGGCACTGAGCAACCACTCGGGCAGTCAACAAGGGGAACCAACGGTGAGCCAATAGATTCCATTAATGATACGACCAATTCCCCCAATTCTCCTGACAAAGGTAAGCTAGCTAAAATAAATGACACTGTTGCACCTTCATCAACTATGAGGGTGAGAGTTGAACACTTTCCGAAAGATTGGTTTGGTGTAAAATCTAGTTCTCTGACCCAGCTAAACTACGCATCCTCCGTGCATGCATGAGACCGGTCATCTGAGAACCTTGAATAAACTGCAGGCCCAGAAATTGTAGTGCAAACATGAGCTGAAACAAACATTAAATTGACATTATGAAGCTGACAATATGAACTCTAGATGGTCGCCTTTCAGTTTCAATATAACATATAACATTAGCTTTCTCGTTGAGGGAAGACAACACAATCAACCAGGTTCTTAGCATACAATCCATTGTGATATCCAACTTCAAGTACTCCGATGTCAACAGGATGGAGACAAGGATTATTGATATTGCAACTTTTACAACAACAATTGTTGTTTTCTCCTTCCCATTATCTTTAGAAAAATATGGTTGACCATTAACCTTATGCTCTTTGTTGTTTTTTATAATTCTGATGTAGACTTACCATATTTTAATTCGTGTGTTTCGTCCAAACTACCAATATTTTCACGGCCTTTTGGGACATAAATATTACATCTAGTTCTTATGTCAGTCAAACATTATCTTGATAGGCCTTAAGAATAATCAACAGGTAAGGCTCTAAACTTGGTTCATAGCCTTGCAGTAACCTTTTGGATGCTATCTTCGTTTTGTCACTACAATTTTCCCCATAACATAGAGAGCAACTTCTTTGTTTGTCAATATTTTCAGCTAATTCATGCATGTCATCTTGTTGCATCAACTCAAATATCTCATTTCTCATTCCCAAAGTCGAAAGGAGAGAGATAATTTCACGATTCATATAGCTTGGCTGGGCTTTGCCTCAACTTGTAATGTTAAACATTTTGATTTTAGATTCGAATTTCTTCATGCTAGGCCGCAGAGAAATATTATGAAAGGAATCATGGTCGACATCAACAACTCGTTTGTAGGTACCACTACCATACTTATTTGAAAAGCTGGAGGAGGGTTAGTATGATCTAATCCAATTCGGTGAGCAATTTCTTTGGTAAATCCCTCGGTATCTTCCCAATACCATTAGAAAATATGTATTTAGTGCCATCAGTTGTGACTTCAATATCTGGAATCTCTTCCACATCCCGTGGTAGGATTTCAACTGTTTGTCTGGAGGAGTTGAACAACTGGCCCATTCTAGCAAATTTCTTCAAGTGGCCCATCCACTTTCTTATATCCCCGGCCTTGACGGAATCATTAGAAGCAAACATCCAAACATGACTTCCACGAAGTTGACCTGCTGAGAAGGCTATGAATTCATACTTCTTTGTGAAATGAACCCTTATCCATTTCTAGTAGAGATAACATCTAGAAAAAGCTGAGTCCAGTATTCGTCAACAAAAGTAACTCTAGCAAAGTCAGAAGCATACTTTCTAGCAGGCTTAACCACATAATTTGAAACTTCTTCCTTAGGTCTCAAGTACTATATTTTGGATGGAGTAATGTGAATTTTGTAACACATCATTAATTTTCCTTCAACTTCGGTCCTACAAGACATCAAAGTATTGTGGTTCCTTTTCTTGCTATGAGCCTCCTGCTGGATGAAGTGCAAAGATTCTGAGCATGTAACTCTAACTTGCTCATTTGCTCAAAAATCCTCCTTGAAATATAAACTGGCGTTTCTTAAAGAGCTTTAAACAGATCAGCGTTAACATGCTTGGCAACTATCTTCCCCATGTGAACAGGAGAATTGAGACGAAAATAACTTCAAAAGGCACTGAGCAGGCACTCGGCAGTCAACAAGGGGAACCAACGATGGGCCAACAGATTCCATTAATGATACGGCCGATTCCCCCAACGAGGGAGTAAATTGTTAACAAATTGCTAGCACTGGTGCACATCATCTATTTTTGCAATAAATGCCCCTGTCCCCCAAAATTGTCCATAACAAAAAATACTCTAGTTTTACTGAAGTTTGAGAACAAACAAATGCAAATTCAGTTACCACTCTACTCACATTTCACGAATACAGTAGCGAACCATACCACCGAGTTAAATCAAGGTATGCACACAATGCATATCAACCTATTGTCTGCCTCACCTCACTTGTATGAATCTCATATGTCAGATGTAAATGCATCTAAAATTTTGGGCTTTCTACTTCACCATGTGATCGTAATGTCTAACTAATATTATGTAAAAAGGAAAGAAATGGAAGTATCAGAGCAACACGGTGAGCAGCTCACCTGCAGCAAGATGTCGGTAGGCCCAACAAAGCTGCACTGGTAGCAGTTCCGGATGTCCTCAAAGAACATGTCAAGCTTGTACCTCTAGGAATCACGATTCTGGTACAGGTCTATGCATCGCTTCCCTGAGATGACTTCTACATGGACGCTATCCCAAGAATTAGCCACCTCAAATTTGCGCTCGGCGACACGGTTGCCTAGCCCAATGCATCTGAAAGTGAATTAGGTCATCATCTTGGAGACAAATGGTGACTGGACAATATAGATAGTTATCACTTGAGTCCTTCCTATTTGCAGCCTTCCATACTGTCTTTACGCAGTTCTTACCCTGCCCGAATGGTCAAAGCAAGGGCATTCATCACTTCTACTAAATGTTGCTTTTGCAAATATTTCACTCCTGACAACTTTGTCAGCCCTCTCTTACGCATTTTCTCCAAAAACATGCATTTGAGATCCAAGACAGAACCACCGCAGCCCCCCATTTCCTTTGGTGGGCAAGGTATGCCATCATCACTATTTGCTCTTCACAGTTGCAGAGGGCAAGGTTTGCTAACATTAGTAGGGGAGTCCATCTTCCTCCTCAAAGGGACACTACGATTCTCACCCATTGAATGGAAATTCTTGCCGAAAATATAGTCCTTTCCTCTATTCTCATACTGCACGCTCTCGACCTCTTCTCCTCCAGGGATCTAACCTTTACGAAGCTCCCGACAGTAGATGAGGCACGACACTAGGGCTTGCGAGGGAGGCAAAGTGTGTCTCCTGAACTAACCCTCAGTCAGACATTATCTGGATGGGCCTTAAGAATCATCAACAGGTAAGGCTCTAAACTTGGTTTATAACTTTGCAGTAACACTCTGGATATTGTCTTTGTTTCTGCAGTACCAATTTTCCCCATAACAGAGAGAGCAGCTTCTCTGCTCGTCAGCATTTCAGTTAATTCGTGTATGTCATCTTGTTGCGTGAACACAAATATCTCATCCCTTATTTCCAAAGTCGAATGGAGAAACATAATTTCATGATTCATATAGCATGGGCGGGCTTTGCTCCAACATGTAATGTTAAGCATTGTGCTCTTAGATTCGAATTTCTTCATGTAGGCCGCAGAGAAGTATTATGAAGGAATCATGGTCGACATCAACAACTCCTCTGTAGCTACCACTACCATGCCTTATTTGAAAAGCTGAAGGAGGGTTAGTATGGTCTAATCAAATTCGGTGAGCAATTTCTTTGGCAATTCTCTCAGTATCTTCCCAATGCCAGATTTAGTGCCATCAGTTGTGACTTCAATATCTGGAATCTCTTCCACATCCCGTGGTAGGATTTCAACTGTTAGTCTGCAGGAGCTGAATAGCTAGCCCATTCTAGCGAATTTCTTCAAAGTGGCCCATCCACTTCCTTATATCCTCGGCCTTCAGGGTATCATTAGAAGCAAACATCCAAGAAGCACTTCCACGAAGCTGACCTGCTGAGAAGGCCAGATATTCGTAGTTCTTTGGACCAACGGAAAGTCCTTCTTTCAGGATAGTTAAAATGCGATAATATAGGCCAGTTTTCAAGGGATGGGAAAAGAACCCTCATCTAGTTCTAGAAGAGATAACATCTGGAAACAGCTTAGTCCAGTCTTCTTAACAAAAGTAACTCTATCAAAGTTAGAAGCATATTTACTATGAGGCTTAACCACATAATTTGAAACTTCTACCTCAGGTCCCAAGCAGAATCTTTTGGATGGAGTAATGTGAATTATGTAACACATCATTAATTTTCCTTCAACTTCGGTCCTACTAGACATCAAAGTATTGTGGCTCCTTTTCTTGCTATGAGCCTCCTTCCGGATGAAGTGCAAAGATTCATAGCATGTAAATTCTAAGTTGCTCATTTTCTCAAAAATCCTCCTTGAAATATGAACTAGTATTTCTTAAAGAGCTTTAAAATGATCAACATTAACATGTTTCGCAACTATCATCCCCATGTGAACAAGAGAAGTGAGACGAAAAATAACTTCAAAAGGCACTGAGCAGTGACTTGGGTAGTCAACAAGGGGAACCAACGATGGGCCAACAGATTCCATTAATGATGCGACCAATTCCTCTAATTCTCCTAACAAAGGTAAGCTGTCAACAATAACTGACACCGTTGCACCTCATCAATTATGAGGGTTAGAGCTGAAAACTTCTTGAAAGGTTGGTTAGGTGTAAAATCAAGTGATCACACCCAGGTAAACTTCGCATCCACCGTGCATGCATGAAACCGGTCATCTGAAGAACTTGAATAAACTGCTGGCCCAGAAATTGTAGTGCACATTCTTGGTGCATACATGAGCTGAAGCAAACATTAAATTGACATTATGAAGTTGGCAATATGAACTCTAGATGGGCGCCTTTCAGTTTCAATATAACGTACAACATTACCTTTCACGTCATTGAGGGAAGACAACACAATTAACCAGGTTCTTAACATACAATCCATTTTCATATACAACTTCATGTACTCCGATGTCACCAGGATGGAGAGAGGGATTTTTTGATAGTGCAACTTTTCCAACAACAATTGTTGTTTTCTCTTTCCCATTATCTTTAGAAAAACACGTTTGGCCATTATCCTTTGTTGTTTTTTGTAATTCTGATGTACAGTTTACCATAATTTAATTCGCCTGTTTCGTCCAAACAACCAATAAGTACACGGCCTTTCGGAACATGAATATTACGTCTAGTTCTTATGTCAGTCAGACATTATCTTGATGGGCCTTAAGAATCATCAACAGTTAAGGCTCTAAAGTTGGTTCATAACCTCGCAGTAACATTTTGGATGCTGTCTTAGTTTCGGCACTACCAATTTCCCCCATAACAGAGAGAGCAGCTTCTCTGGTCATCAACATTTCAGTTAATTCATGCATGTCATCTTGTTGCATCAACACAAATATCTCATCTCTTATTCCCAAAGTCGAAAGGAGAAAGATAATTTCACGATTCATATAGCATGGCTGGGATTTGCTCGAACATGTAATGTCGAGCACTGTGCTCTTAGATTCGAATTTCTTCATGCTAGGCCGCAGAGAAATATTACGAAAGGAATCATGGTCGACGGCAACAACTCCTTTGTAGCTACCACTACCATGCCTTATTTGAAAAGCTAAAGGAGCGGTAGTATGGTTAATCCAATTCGGTGAGCAATTTCTTTGGCAAATCTCTCATTATCTTCCCAATACCATCAGAAAATATGTATTTAGTGCCATCAGTTGTGACTTCAATATCTGGAATCTCTTCCTCATCCCGTGATAGGATTTCAACAACTTGTCAGGAGCTGAACAGCTGGCCCATTCTAGCAAATTTCTTCAAAGTGGCCCATCCACTTTCTTATATCCTCGGCCTTCACGGAATCATTAGAAGCAAACATCCAAACAGAACTTCCATGAAGTTGACCTGCTGAGAAGGCTAGGAATTCATAGTTCTTTGGACCAATGGGAATTTCTTCTTTCAGGATAGTTAATTTCGATAATATAGGCTAGATTTGAAGGGTTGGGAAAAGAACCTCGTCCAGTTCTAGCAGAGATAACATCTGAAAAAGCTTAGTCCAGTCTTCGTCAACAAAAGTAACTCTAGCAAAGTCAGAAGTGGATTTACTGTGAGGCTTAACCACATAATTTGAAACTTCTTCCTCAGGTCCCAAGCATAATATTTTGGATGGAGTAATGTGAATTTTGTTACACATCATTAATTGTCCTTCAACTTCGGTCCTACTGGACATCAAAGTATTGTGGCTCCTTTTCCTGCTATGAGCCTCCTGCTGGATGAAGTGCAAATATTCATAGCATGTAAACTCTAAGATGCTCATTTTCTCAAAAATCCTCCTTGAAATATGAAGTGGTATTTCTAAAAGAGCTTTAAACATATCAGCATTAACATGTTTGGCAACTATCTTCCCCACGTGAACAAGAGAATTGAGACGAAAATAACCTCAAAAGGCACTAAGTAGCAACTCAGGCAGTCAACAAGGGGAACCAACGATGAGCCAATAGATTCCATTAGTGTTACGATCAGTTCCTCCAATTCTCCTCACAAAGGTAAGTTGTCGACAATAAATGACATTGTTGCACCTTCATCAAGTATGAGGGTGAGAGTGGAACACTTTCCCCGAAAGATTGGTTTGGTGTAAAATCTAGTGCTTTGACCAAGGTAAACTTCGCATCCTCCATGCATGCATGAAACCGGTCATCCTCCGTGCATGCATGAAACTGGTCATCTGAGAACCTTGAATAAACGGCAGTCCAGAAATTGAAGTGCATATTCTTGGTGCATGCATGAGCTGAAACAAACACTAAATTCACATTATGAAGCTTCAAGTACTCTCTCCGATGTCACCAGGATGGAGACAAGGATTTCTTTCATATTGCAACTTTTCCAACCACAAATCCTGTTTTCTCTTTCCCATTATATTTAGAAAAATACGGCTGGCCATTATCCTTATGGCCTTTCTGTTTTTTGTAATTCTAATGTAGACTTGACCAGATTTTAATTCGCATGTTTCCTCCAAACTACCAATATTTACACGACCTTTCGGGACATGAATATTACATCTAGTTCTTATGTCAGTCAGACATTATCTTGATGGGCCTTAGGAATCGTCAACAGGTAAGCCTCTAAACTTGGTTCATAACCTTGCAGTAACATTTTGGATGTTGTCTTCATTTCGTCACTACCAATTATCCCCATAACAGAGAGAGCATCTTCTTTGTTCGTCAACATTTCAGCTAATAGTTGAATGTCATCTTGCTACGTCAACTCAAATGTCTCATCTCTTATTATCCCCATAACAGAGAGAGCATCTTCTTTGTTCGTCAACATTTTAGCTAATAGTTGAATGTCATCTTGCTGCGTCAACTCAAATATCTCATCTAACTCAAATATCTCATCTCTTATTCCCACAGTCGGAAGGAGAAAGATTATTTCACGATTCATATAGCATGCCTGGGCTTTGCTCCTACTTGTAATGTTAAACATTGTGCTCTTTCATTCGAAAGGATAAAGATTATTTCACGATTCATATAGCATGCATGGGCTTTGCTCCTACTTGTAATGTTAAACATTGTGCTCTTTCATTCGAATTCCTTCATGCTAGGCCGCAGAGAAATATTACGAAAGGAATCATGGTCGACAGTAACAACTCCTTTGTAGGTACCACAACCATGCATTATTTGAAAAGCTGGAGGGTTAGTACGGTCTAATCCAATTCGGTGAGCAATTTTTTTGGCAAACCTCTCAAGATTTTTCGAGTACCTTTAGGAAATCTGTATTTAGTGCCATCAGTTGTGACTTCAATATCTGGAATCTCTTCCACATCCCGTGGTAGGATTTCAACCGTTTTTCTGGAGGAGCTAAACAGCTGGCCCATTCTAGCGAATTTCTTCAAAGTGGCCCATCCACTTTCTTATATCTTCGGCCTTTAGGAATCATTGGAACCAAATATCCAAACAGAACTTCCAAAAAGTTGACCTGCTGAGAAGGCCAGGAATTCATACTTCTTTGGACCAATGTAAAGTCCATCTTTCAAGATAGATGAAATGCGATAATACAACTAGTTTTCAAGGTTTGGGAAAAGAACCCTCATCTGTTCTAGGACAGATAACATCTAGTTCTAGCAGAGATAACATCGGAAAAAGCTTAGTCCAGTCTTCATCAAGAAAAGTAACTCTAGCAAAGTCAGATGCATACTTTCTATCAGGCTTAACCACATAATTTGAAACTTCTTCCTCGGGTCCCAAGCAGCATATTTTGGATGGAGTAATGTGAATTCTGTAACACATCATTAATTTTCCTTCAACTTCAGTCCTACTGGACAACAAAGTATTGTGGCTCCTTTTCCTGCTATGAGCCTCCTGCTCGATGAAGTGCAAAGATTTACAGCATGTAAACTCTAAGATGCTCATTTTCTCAAAAATCCTCCTTGAAATATGAAGTGGTATTTTTTAATGAACTTTAAACCGACCAGTATTAACATGTTTGGCAACTATCTTCCCCATGTGAACAAGATAACTGAGACAAAAATAACTTCAAAAGGCACTGAGCAGCCACTCGGGCAGTCAACAAGGGGAACCGACGGTGAGCCAATATATTCCATTAATGACGACCAATTCCCCCAATTCTCCCGACAAAGGTAAGCTAGAGAAAATAAATGGCACTTGTATTTTGTGCATTCTATTTTTTTTCCTGGTAATTTTTGCCATGTCATATTTCTGAACATAACTTTTTCCTTGGCAATTTTTTATTTTTTGCCATGCTGTCTTAGAAATCATTTTTGTTGTAAACCTTGCCATTGTAAAAAAAAATATCATGCCAAATTATGAAATAGTTTGATCAAACTCGAATGGCATTTTTTTGGAATTTTCATGTGTTATATAAGTATCATGTTTTAGTAAAAACAAATTGAGGGGTATTATTTTAGTAAATGGCTGTAATATAGTCACGTGGGCAATTTTTCCTTCTAGTCCTTTTTATGCCTTTTCAGCCTTTATAAAGTCCTTCTACTTGTGTTCACATATGGGCCTATTTTGGCCCATATTTCCTTTTCCTTAGCGCTAAGTTTTCTCGAACGGGTAGTTCGGGCCGGGAGGTTCTCCAGATGGAATGAAATCGTTCGGTCGGTACCTAGTCGCCCGCCGAACAATACGTTCGGGCACATGGTTCTCGAGACCGAACGATTTCGGCCGTTATTGACGTCCATAAACTAACGGAGTGCGGACTTTTACCAGCTACATATGGCTGACCAAGATTTTCTATGGGACCTTTACCGAAAAAAGCTTTCGCCCCGCTTTATAAATAAAGCAAACCTCCAAAAGCACATACAAGGACTAGTTCAGAATTCACACACCCAAGTCACACAATAATAAGTCCAAAGGTACTGCTGAGGGCACAGCTCAACTAGCCCAAAACACACACGAAATAAGAAACAGGCTCAGCCGGGGCCAAGGCCGGACTAATCAGGCTCAGGCGGAGGCGGCGGTGGTGGCGGCGACAGGCGGACGGCCATCGAGCGGAGGTCGGCGATGAAGGCGGAGATGGCGTCCCGGTCCCGCGGGCGGCTAAGCGGCCGCCAGAGCTGCAAGTAACCAGATAGTTTGAAGAGAGCGTCAGTAGATCGTCGAAGAGGGGAGCGCTGAATCACAAGCTTATTGCGAATAGTCCAGAGCATCCACGCGAGGGCCCCAATCTCAAGCCACCTAATGTGGTTCTATGGGACTTTACGTATTGTGTGCAACAAGTAGTTCTGACAAGGTTTCAAATTTCTCGTAATGTTGTGTGCAACAAGTTGATTTTGACCAGGTTACTTATTCTTGCATAGCTCATTAATGTGCTTTGCACACAGTGAGAAGTTACTAATTGGTTCCATCAAGCGTCCTGGAGAAGAAAAAACTATAATCGCACAAAACATCAAGGGCTCTAATCTAAGCTTATCGTGTGATGCTGCTTATCGATGATGTGTTTATCCCATCATAGCATTGCGTCTCTATGTACTCCTCCCCGTCGCATCCCCTCCTTTCCAGTGCACGAGAACGCAACACGCTTACACATCGATAGGTTCAACAGTCAATCAAACATCAAAAGTTCAAACTCCGGGAAAAAAGAGAAGGCGTCAACCTGGGGCTTGGCCTCGAGGTCGCAGAGCCTGCGGAGCTCCCGCGAGTCGCCTCCAGCGGCCACCTCGACACAGCCCACGCCACCGTCGGACGGGTCGCTGCACAGCGGCTTGACCGAGCATCTCAGGGTGAGCTATCGAAGTACCCGCGCCGCCTCCTCCGGCGGCAAGTGTGGTTTGTTCCGCGCCGGCCACATTGTTGCCATGGCGGTGGCTTGGCTTCTCTCCTCTCTTGTTGGCTCGCTCGGTGGTCGCCTGGAGTCTCCAGTTCAGGTGGGCGGTGAAGGCTGGTTTTGCGATGCTGGGCCTCTCAGCGATCCTAGCGAAAATGCAAAACGAAGGCCGAGGTCCACACAAAGGCTTTAATTTTTGAAGAATTAATACTCATACTTTGAAGTTTGAAAAAACACACATAACCAAAGACAGTGTACATATGTGCAGATTATCATGATGAAATACTTTAAAATGAGAACTACACAAAAAATCGCTTTTCAGCATATGTATTGTTCATCCTCAAAGTTCATAAAAAAATTGTAGCTTGCAATTCAAGATATTTCATCATAAGATTTGACACACATATTCATTAGATCGTTGTATACTTGTATATCTTTTCATAATTTTTTGAAATTGAAAAGTTCAGAATTTTGAACTTTTCAAAGTTAAGGCCTCCATGGAGCTCGGCCTCCAAAACGCTCTACTTGTGATCGTTATCCTATTCTGCCCCTGTTATGCTAAGATTGTGGCGGCTAGCACGTCGCGAGCTTGGGAGGCGAATGATTATTCGTGCGGAATCAGTCAGCTGATCCAAAGTATTTCCCATTCAATAGTAGAGAAATATAAAAATAAAACGGTTAAAAAAGAGTAATGTTTGTTGTCCTGCCAGGCAGAGTACTTCATCCAACCTTACACGTCCCCTTCCCCCTTTCTCTCTGTTTTGATTTTCCCCTCTCTGGTGTTGACAGAACCCAACCATATAGTGTTAGGAACATATCTCCCTTACCACGATTGTGTGGATACATGATACAAATCTCACTAAATAGGATATGGTTTAGCACTGGAGGAGCACAAAATTAGGGATAGGCAGCGGCGGCAAAGAGGAAGGATGCACTCGTTTGGTCATGAGGCGACCGAGGAAGAAGACCAAGTTGTGCTTGTTCAGAAAGCTACTCCTTTTTATACTGTTTCACCAGCCAAGGCCCATTACCAGCCCGAGCCAATTCATGCGTTCATGGAGCATCGCTTTGCCATGCATGCTACCAGGCTACTAACGCAATACCAGCGAAGGCTTACCAGGCTACCAACCAAGGCACCCACCAATTCGAGTACTCGACTGAGGGCCTAATAAACCCAGACGGAGGTAGTACTATACATAGCAGCGGTGCAATCATCACACAGCTTGCCAGTGGCACAAGTGCGGTTACCACTTATTACATCTTCTTGCCAACTCCCACTTACTTACCACTTAATATTATCCTTTTGATATTAAGATTTTCAATGCATAGCAAAACATTTCTAATCTTTCAACCGTTTCAGGTGCATATGTGGGTATGTCATATTAAAATCAAATAACAATCTTCCTCATTTCATAGTTTGTGATGATTGGTTGCTACTTTGCACAAGACCCAAAAGGGATGTCTATGTATCCTAGCTATCCGATAGATTGCTAATGATCGAAAAATGGCCAAATTGGCAAAGTTGTAGGCGACCATGTAAGTCATGTAGAAAGAAAATGCGCTGATGAGCTGAGGACAAACTGTCACACCTCCATAGCTGGGAATCGTGGCATATCTCCCTCCCTGCACCCTGTCTAGTTGTGGAAGTTATGTTGAACTGATAGCCCACTTAATCTAGAAGTGGCGTTTCATTCGTGCAATCCACATGATATGGCATGAAGGAAACAGGGACACACAGCTGCACCCACAAGGTTTAGACTTCAGAGTTCAGAGATCACATCCCAGAGGGAACCTGCTACCTCCTCGCATTTAAATTTCCTGGTTCAACAATTGCTCACATGTCACAGCCATGTGAAAGTTGCCAGTAGGTGCAAGGTTACAGGCAAGCACAGATATGTGTCTCATCAATTAAGCACAAGACAAGATCCCTCCATCAATTTCAATTTCCAACAACATCGATCGGGCATTCATTCATATTGCTACCATCCTAAATGAGATGTCACGGCAATATCACGTCACCATTTGATGATAAGCATAGGTAAAGGAAACAGATGAAGCCCGAGCTAGCTAGCTAAAAGATTCTCGGACTGTCATGCACATGATGGGATATATATGTATCTCTTGAGGGATATATATGTTGCTTATGATGGCACTTCTAGAAGTTCTTATGGGCGGGAAATAATATAGTGCGCTGCTCCCAAGAATAAAGTGCTAGATGCACTTTCTCTTTGTGAATCCCGTGATGACATTTTCCCCAAAATTAAAGTGCTAGATGCACTCCCCCCCCAAGTCTCTTCTACCAAACCCACCATCGTGCAATCCTAGTGTCTGTTGTCATGGTGATTCTTCCATGTTTCCGTCCTCTATAAAATTGCCTTATGTCCATACATGTGTGGCTTACACAATTGAGTCGTGTAGAGATTAAGAGAATCATATGAACTGCGAGCCAGGGGTTCTAGCAATATTTTGATCAACACTCCCTTATTGCACCATCCACGAGAAATTTTGATGGGGATGTTTTCGTGAATATGTCATGTAGCCTACACAATCAAGTGTTGAGCTTGGAGAGCTAGCAAGCTTAAGCCACCAACTGTTGAATGTGTAAGATGGTTAAAGTCCGGTCATATTAACTCATAACTCCATCCATTTCATATCTGCTAACTAGCTTAGACATCTTACTGAAGAAAATTCAATTTCAACAACTCAGATGTTATGCCATTCTAGATGGTGAAATGTTTGCCTACTCATTTCGATCTTTTTGGCTACAAAGTATAATATCTGGCATGTTCTGTCATGTTCAAAGAGTATTGTAGGAAGGCTCTCGAGTTCCTCTCTTTTGCTCAGGATATACTATGTGAGGTCTAAACCATGAGTGGTGTAAGTGACTGTCTTTTAGATATATATCTATATATTCCCATACCATTACTGAAGGAGGAAACTAGCTAACGAAGTTAATTTGGCACGGAATGATGTTGAAGAGGCTTTTCGTGTCAAACAATTATTGTGACTGATAGGTCTCTAACGTATGTATAATTTTTTATTGTTTCATGCTATTATATTATCAATCTTGGATGCTTTATATGCTTCTATTTTATATCATTTTTTAGACTAACATATTAACTCGGTGCCCAGTGCGAGTTGTTGTTTTCTGCTTGTTTTTTGGCCTTTCAAAAAATCAATACTAAACAAAGTCCAAACACGATGAAAACTTTATGGTGATTTTTTCTGGACCAGAAGGGAAACTAGAACGTTCGGGAGGAGGCCAAAAGATCTACGGGAGAGCGACGAGCTCACCCGGTGCGCCCGAGGGGGCGCCCCCTGAGCTCGTGTGTCCCATGCAACTTTGTTTGACCTAATTCCACCTCTGTAAATTACGAAATATTCCCAAACCAACAGAGAGCAACCCGAAACACTTTTTCCGCCGCCGCAAGCTTTTGTTCTTCCACAATCTCATCTAGAGGCCTTTTCCGGTACTGTACCGGATGGGGAATTGATCACAGAGGTCTTCTACATCATCCTTTCTTCCTTCCAATAATGCGTGAGTAGTTCACCACATACCTACGAGTCCATAGCTGGTAGCTAGATGGCTTCTTCTCTCTCTTCGATCTTCAATACCATGTTCTCGATCTTCTTGGAGTTCTATCCGATGTATTTTTTTGTGGTGTGTTTGCTGGTATCCGATGAATTGTGGGTTTATGATTAGATCATTAATTGAAAGTAATTGAGTCTTTTTTGAACTTTATTATGCATGCTTATTATAGCTTTGTATTTCTCTCCGATTTATCCATTTGATTTGGCCAACTAGATTGATTTACCGTTAGTGGGAGATGTGCTTTGTGATGGGTTCAATCTTGCGTAGTGACAGAAAGGGTAGTGAGGCATGTATTTTTATTGTTGCCATTAAGGGTAAAACAATAGAGTTTTATTCATATTGCTTGAGTTTACTTTGTCTACATCATGTCATCATATTACATGCATTATTCTTTTTGTTATGAACGTAATACGTAGAGAGGCAAGCATAGAAGTGCTCTCGAAGTGGAGTAATAGTAATAGATGCATAATTATTTCGGTCTACTTATCATGGACGTGATGCCCATATACATGATCATTGCCATGAATAACTTCATAACTATGCATTTTTCTATCAATTGACCAACAGTAATTTGTCTACTCGCAGTATGTTATTGTTTTGAGAGAGAAGCCTCTAGTGAATACTATGGCCTCCGGGTCTACTTACCTTGCTGAAATTTATTTACTTTTATTTTTATCTATCTATCACTATCAGAATTAATCCTTGCCAGTGACGAGTTCAAGGGGATTGACACCCCTCTTGCCCGTGTTGGGTGCAAGTATTTGCTTTTGTGTGTGCGGGTACTATTCATTAGGATTTGCATTCTTCTCCCATTGGTCCGATAAACCGTGGTTCTCACTGAGGGAAATATTTATCAGTTAGTATATTGCTTCACCCTTCCACTTCGAAAATCCCAATGCATCTCACAAGTAGTAGTGACGTCGAAATTCAATACCAAATCTGAAGTGTACCAAATGTGAGGTGTTATGATGATTGTGCAAATATATCAAATTCTTATGAACAATCTGATTTCATTTGAACAATCATCAAATCTTCAATCATGGCATTTAAGAGTGCCTTCAGTGATCTAAAGATGGTGTGGCAACACACGACTAAAGATAAGTCAATAATGATGATGATTAATGCATGAATAGAACTCTCATGTGCTAGCTGGAATAGACATAAATCACCGACATTGTTAAGGGCACGGGTGATTGCTTAGGTACTCAAAATTATTATGTTGTGATCAGGAATTCTTTTGTAGGTCGTTTAAACCCTTGGTGTGCATTCACTAAATATGTGGTATAACAATTTTCTTTAGTGAGAATATAGATGTTCGCAGGGCATGAACAAAAAAACCAATGTATCACCATAGGGATATATATATATATATATATATATATATATATATATATATATATATATATATATATATATATATATATATATATGTTGCTTATGGTGGGACTTCTAGAAGTTCTTATGGGCAAGAAATAATACACTGCACTCCTCCCAAAATTAAAGTGGTAGATGCACTTTATCTTTCTAAATCCCGTGATGGCACTTCTCCCAAAGTTAAAGTGCTAGATGCACTTCTCCCAAACACCAACAAATTTCTTCTACAAATCCACCATCATGCAATCCCGATGCCACTTGTCATGGTGATGTCTTCCATGATTACAACAATTGCAATGTGGCATTCATTATTTATTCTATTGGTAAGGTGTATACTAGCAAAATTATTCAACTTCATTTTTTTTCCTATTAGCTCAGCACATTCCACTGGAATTGCTACTCCACATCATTTCATGAACCTCTGTTTCTTTTCATTAATAGGTTTTGAAGAGGGTACTAGAGGCATGGGACCTCTAATTTATCTTCATGTATTCTCGAGCTGCAGCGGCATCCAAATCAAGTCTAGAACTAGAAACTGTCTTCATCTACCACTTCCAGGATCATTGGTTCTGCATTAAGAACGTGGATGGAGAGTGGTACGACTTCAATAGTCTATATCCAGTCCCGCTCTCATTTTTCCTCTCAGCTTACCTTGACACCATGACACTACTAGGAAAAGGCATGCTAGTGGCGCACCAGTTTTGCCTTCTAATGGCGCACTACTGGTGCGCCACTAGCATCACGCCATTAGAATTAAATTCTAATGGCGCATCACTGGTGCGCCATTAGTATCTGGTGTTCTAATGGCGCACCAGGTAGTACACCATTAGTATAGCCCACAGTGCGCCATTAGAATGCCTCCGAGGGGGCCATATGTACCCATGTACTTTGGCATACTAATGGCACACCAGTGGGTGATGCGCCATTAGTGTGATTATCTCAGTGCGCCACTAGTGTCTTGTGTGGTGCGCCACTAGTATGAATATTAGGGATTTTTTTTCTGATATTTTCACAGGTTTCAAAATATATTATTGGACAGAATTTAGACAACACCACACAGCATCGAATACAATAGAAGATTAGTCTCCGAATACAAATCATCATATTAATCTCCGAATTCAAAAGACCAAGCAAAGATAGAACATTACAAGTCTCAAGACCGCGAGTAGCGAGTTTGTCTTCACATTACAAGTCGATATCGATCATCTAAACTACCATCACATAGAAGAAAGTTGCTGTCATCACAATGAGCATCATCGCGATGAAACTGGTCTTCATCCGGTTCCTCCAACGCTCCCTCCTCTCTCCCGCTAGATAGCGGGCGTATCTAGATTCCGCCTCCGCCCTAGTGGTGTACCCTTTGTAACTGTTACCGCTGAAACGGTGAACCTGTCTCCGACACTCCTCCCAGTCGTCGTAGACTCCGGGAACCTTACCCTTGTACACGACATACGACGGCATCTCTATGCACAAGCCAAGCAACAGACAATACATAAGCAATATATAAGTATGCAACAAAAGGATCGGAAGAGAAAAGCAAGATATTAATAGCACGATTCATGTTCCTACTAATAAATAGCATCGATTACATCTAAGTTGAACGACTGTCCAAACCAAAGAGACATACAAGTTCATTAAAGTTTAATTACAACATGAGCCAATCAATGTTTCAGAACTACATATAGCATCACTCCTTTTGACTCGACTCATGGGGGACCGGAGCGTGGATGAAGCCGCCGTCTGTTGTGATGGTCATGAAATCGCGGGCGTTGTCAGCCTGCATTTGTAGCGTTGTGTCTATCTCACGGTTGGACGGTTGATATCTGAGGTAGAACTGCCCCGAGGTACGAAGGACATCTTGATGGATAATTTCCGCAAACTCCGACTGGATGCGAAAGAATTCTTGTTTGATGTCCGCGTCCTGGATTGCCGACAAGCTCGCGGCCCAATCTTTGAGATTATCTGGTAGCAGAAGGTGATGATGGTCTCATACGATTGCCCGCAAGTGATGGAGGGCATAGTAGGCATCCTTCTGACCGCCAGGCGGCTGCTTGACGCAGGAGAACTTTGTATTGTGGGCAAACACGTGCGCGCCGTACCGCCTACGAACTGGCTTGGTGAAGGTGCCTCCAGATTTGGCGTAGCCGGGGAGAACATCATCAAGAACTTTCTTGATATTTGTGTAGTCTATCTTAGAGTCACGGTCCGGGTCGAAATACGTGTCCATGGAATATTTCGGGCTTAAGAGGATGAGTGTGCAATGTGTGTCACTGCACAGAACACAAAATGTTAGAAAAAAAAAAGAACGATCCAAATCTAAGAAATCATATGTTACGGGGCGGTTAGGGGATGACTTACTCGGGAAAGTAAGGCACGAGGAAGTTATCCTTATCTGGGTTTGCCAGAATGACGCCTTTGAGGTAAGAACTCGCGACATGCCGGTCCCCAGCGTTGCACAAGTTCTTGGCATGCATGTAGAAGGGGTCGACTATCACGATGTCCGGGGTCTTGTCTCTAATGATCTGTATCTCCATACTCAGCGAAAACAGCTGAACGAGGGTGTAGTGCAGCGGATGAAGGTTAAACATAGCAAAGATGTCATCAAACCGCAGGACGATCGTACCCTCGATGGGGCCATCCACAAAGCCCTTGCCCTCTGGCACCTTGGCCACGAAACCGGGTATGCCACATCATTCTCTCTGAGACGCCGCTTCTCCAAAGAAAGAACACTGTCATGCAGACTCTGCATAGCACTGGTTGCAGCATTGAGCATATTTGTCGGTAGCATCGCCCTACCCGCCACATGCACCCTCCTCGAGATATCCTTAGGTAAAGGTGGCTCGTCCTGAGCACGGATCGTACTCGGTGCCGGCTGGCTGGCACCCTTTTACTCTTTTTTTTCCGTCCCTTCTTCTTCTGTTCTAATGGGACTGAGTTCTGCTCACAGACCGCCTTCTTGAGTGTGTTGGGGCTGATAATATTTGGCTCCTCGGCTATCTGAGGCTCGGTGAAGTCGGCAGCTGGAGGCGTCTCCTGAGAACTGAACGCCAGACGACGCCTGATGCAATTGGGTTTCTCCGCCATACCAGCTAGACCGCGGTCGTCTTTTGTAGGGTTGGGTTCTTGAGAAAGAGGCCCGCAGAATTCGTCATCGTACCCATGTTCGGCAAAGTACTTATCGACGTTGCTAAATATACAGCCGTCGTCGTTGTCGTCGTCGTTCAGATCCTGTGCCATATGCATGTTCGGATCCTGTGCCATAAGGATGTCCGGCATGTCCGGTAGCGTTGCGGCGGTCTTGCCATGGCTTGGCGCCGGCACGACTGGCAGTGTTGTCTTTGGGGTGGTGTCCCCCGCCCCCAAATGAATCTGGCTCTTCGGCAAAAGCAGGGGCCAGCTTATGCAAGTGCTGAGGGTCATCAGATCATCTTCGTTGGCCCCAGCGGGTCGAATCGGAGGTAACAACTCGTCGTAGCCTGGCAGCACCCGAACCAGTTCAACCCTATACATGGTGGGTGGCATCGATTTACCGTGGAACACGGGGTTGCCCGGTTGAACGATTTTGCCCTTGGCAACATCGACCAACTCGTTGTTCACGAAGTGTAGGAGAGTGCACGGAACGTCGGCGGCGCCCTGCGAAAACATGTAGGACGTCAGGGATGCCCAGTCAAAGGCAAAAGGAGATAAAGTCCTCGGCCGAGAGGCTTAATGAGTTACCGTGATGATGGCGTCGAGCTCGGCTAATGTCGAGGCACCACCAACGGTGGGCGTGCAACTGGCGGAGGGGCCGCTTGCTGCCGAGGTGCCGGCCGGCGTACACCCGGGTGCATTAAGCTCCAATGCCGGCCGTGCCGGCGTCGGAGACACCAATACCGCCGCCGGAGACACCAATGGCGCCGCCTACGCGTTGTGCGAGTTGCTGGCCGTGAAGCTGAGAATCCGGGGCGGCCTCTGTTGGCCACCCGCAATCCACGTCGTCAGCCCATGAATCAAGGTAGGCATAATGCCAGTGAGCGTCGATCCTAGATGTTGTTGCACTTGCTCTTGGATAATCTCCGGAATCCACGCCACTTGTGCCTTGAGTTCTTGAACCTCGCGTGACTGGCTTTCTGAGCTGGTCTTTTTCTCCTTTCGCCCACCAGCGGTATAGTATGACGACCATTTTGTGGACAAGCCTTTGCCGGCCACACGACCAGCTGAAGATGGCTTACTGAGCTTATCCTTGTTTTTCATTATGTTCAACGCCCTATTTAGAGTGTTGTCCCAAGCATGGGTGCTCTGAGACAACCCCGCGCTACTGCTTTCAGTCTCCTTCGCTAGAACAAGCTCAAGCGCCCTGGTCTTCGGATCCGTGTTAAGCTCCTTTGTTATCGGGTCCTTCTTGTACCGGGCCCTGACATAGTTCCTGGTCTGCTTGTCACTGCTGTATTTGTCGAAGCGGGGCGGTAGGCCTTGCTCGGCATGCTTCCTGTCCTCCTTGTCCCATATAGGCTCCGCCACTTTGTAACCGCCGGGACCGAGTTTGTGTTCCCCTAAGTTCAACTCCTGCATTTCTTTCCCCCACTGACTTGATTCGGAGGTTGCACTGCTCTCGCACTTGATCTTGAACTCCTTGTAGTCATCTTCGCTGATCAAAGGATTTTTCGCCTTGATCTTCTCATAACTATCACCTTTCTCAATCATTCTCTTCACTGCGCTTCTCCAAGTAGACAGGGTCGTGCTCATCCTCGTGAGGGCGGCACTGTTCACTTTATTCCCTGAGAGGCGTGTGTTTTCAAATTCAGCGGGGAACTTGTATCGCTCGTATAGCTTCATGAAGAGGAGGTTGCGCAAATTCTCTCGGTCCTTATGCCTAAGGTTCTCGGTGTTGATCGAGACGATGCTCCGGAGAATGCACCCGAGCTGAACCGAGTACCCCTTGACTATATGTTTGGGCTCCGTTGGATTCCCGTCGGAATCCACTTGAGTAAATTCCTCCTTGACGGTGCAGAGCGCGTTCGGGCGCCGGTCCTTCCGTTGCCTCTTCGGTTGGCTGCCATCTATGCGTGCGCCACCATCATCAGTGGTGTCATCCCCGACGGCACTAGGGGTTGTGTAGTCAGGATCGGTGTCTTCCGCAGCGTCCTCATAGCGGTGATGTTCTTTCTCCAACTCCTGGGATAGCTCTTAGAATTGCTTGCCACCCAAACCGCCAGCCTCATCGTTGTGGGCCATGTTTCGCTCTAAATAGGAAAAAAGTTTGGTCAAAAAGTTGGTTATTGTCAAGGAACAAGATCATGGTCTCATCATTTAGGGTTTGTCGACACCGAGGCATCCTAAAAGCTAAGCTTTTATCGTTTAGGGTGGGTCGATGCCGAGGCACCCTAAAAGCCTAAGCATACATCATTTAGGTTCTCATCGGCATCGAGGCATCTGGGGCAGCCAAGTTAAGTTTTCATCATTTAGGGTTTATCGATGCCGAGGCACTCAAGGTTGGGCCTAATCACTTGGCACTAATCACTTGGCTCTATTGCCACCTATGTTGGGTTTATCATCTAGGGTTTATCGATACTAAGGAGAATTCTAAGTTGGGCCTAATCACTTGGCTCTATTGCCACCTATGGTTTAATGCAGCAAGAATGGCGGGGCAGTTGATCCTACTTAACTAAGTACTAAGATACCCCGGCGCATGCATTAGTCGCAAGTATCCCATATGTCCTATTTTTAGCAAAGTCATGCTAAAATTCACGGAAAATTTCAGCATGACCTTTGCTAAAAATAGGACATAAATGAATAATAGTACACTTAGGAGCTCACTGAAAAGCAATGACATATTCATGATCTAGTTTAGCAGCAGGTTGCAATATTCCCCCTAATTGCAAGATGCATCATTTCTAATTAATTAGGAGAACCTACCTAGCAAGTCTCCGATTCGTTTATACCGTCAATAAAAAAATTCTACAAGAGAAAAAAAGGCAAGCCAAATACTCATGTCATTCCATTAGGGCATTATCTTCCTACAACTACTCATCTTCAGCAGCACATGATACTGCTACTGTATCTAATACAACAACATGACACTTGTTATTGTATCTAATGTTCCTACAACTACTGTATCTACAACAGTAGCACATGATACTGCTACTTTATCTACAACTACAACTACTACAACAACATAAAACTACTATGCATCATCTTCCTACTATACTTGCTACTCATCTTCAGAACCAAACAGCAGCAAAAACATGATCATCTCACTAAACAAGTTCAGAGCAGTCAGTTTCAATACAGTTCAGAAACCACAAACCCAGCCTAAACATCACTCAAGTCATAACTTGTTTACAGCGAGACAAATAAAATTTGACAATGGTAAGACCAGAGTAAGTAGATTTAGGGGATCTGCCTCGTGTCTCTATTTGGCTTTGAACTGAAGAATTGGCTTTGGTTCTTATTCAGATGACCTACACTGCCACGGTCGAGGGGAGGGAGGGAGGGAATGGGGAATGGTGGAGAGAGAGAGGAAGGAGGAAGGAGGAGAGGTACCTGGTCGCCGGAGCGGTCGGGGTCGGGGTCCGAGCTCGTTCGGGTCCTTGCTCGCCGCGGTCGAAGGAGAGCAGGGGCCGGTTGTGGAGGATGGCAGGGGTAGGCGGGGTGGGCGCGTTGGGGCCGTGCTCGCCGGCTGCTGCAGGGGCCGGAGGAGGCCCTCGCTCGTCGGAGGGTGGAGGAGAGGAGAGGAGCGAGCGGCGCGCGCTCGACCGATACCGTTCGGGGGGCGCGGGGGCGGCAAGGGTGGAGTCCCGCGGGGGTCGGGGCGGCGGCGGCGGGGCAGCGCAAGACCACAGCGGCGGCGGCGTCACCGACGGCGTGCAGGCGCGGCGTACGGTTGGGGTCGAGTGGATCTGGCGAGGGAGGGAGGGAGGCCACAGTACGAGGGGAATAGGTGGAGTGGGGGGAGGGTTCTGATGGCGCACCTCCCCCTAGTGCGATATAAGTACGACGATTCTAATGGCGCACCTCGCCCTGGTGCACCATTAGAATTTTGTTTTATTTACTAGCCCGACTGGTCAAGTTATATTCCACCTAACCCCCACTCCATCAGAACACGCCCACTAGCCCGACTCGTCAGCACGCAGCACACACACTAGGAGGTCCTGGGTTCGATTCCCAGGCTCCCCAATTTTTGTATTTATGCATTTAAAATATTGTTTGATATTTATTTGTGTTTAAATATGTTCAAACTTGTTTAAAGCATAACAGTAATATTTTTTATAAAAACAATAATAATTTTTTTTAAATATCATCAAATTTGTTATTTGAAATATTTATGAATATGAAAAAATATCATCAAATTTATTATTTAAAAATATCATCAAATTTGTTATTTGAAAATATAATCAAATTTTTTTCTTTACAAATTTAGTTGCATTCATTTGTGATGGTGGAGCGGGCCGGGGAGGGTGCGGGTGGTCATCGGCGGCGGTTGAGTGGGGGAGGGTGCGGGCCGAGGGTCGTCGGCGGCGGTCGGTGGAGCGGGGGAGGGTGCGGTGGGTGGGCGGCGGCGGTGGAGTGGGGGAGGGTGTGGGGGGTCAGCGACGGCGGCCGGTAGAGCGGGGGGTCGACCCTGGTTACTAATGGCGCACCTGCTTCTGGTGCGCCATTAGAAGTTTTGCAAAAAAATAAAAAAAAGTATATATTCTAATGGCGCACCATGGCCCAGTGCGCCATTACTAGTTTAAAGACTAGTAATGGCGCACTGTGCCACGGTGCGCCATTAGTAGTTTTGCAAAAAAAGAATAAAAAATAAACAACAGTAGCGGCGCAGTGTGTGGCCAGTGCGCCATTACTAGTTAGCACTAGTAATGGCGCACCGAGCCATGATGCGCCATTAGTATGTTTGGAAAATTTAAAAAAAATTGTTACTAGTGGCGCACCATGTTCCTGGTGCGCCATTAGTGTCTTCCACATGACGGGTGCGCCATCAGTGTCCATCTCATCTATAGCCCTTTTCCTAGTAGTGTGAGGGGGCCTGGCTTGAACATCTATGTGTAAGGGGCACTTTTCCCAGGGACTGCCCTAATAATTACAATTATTTTGGCCAGTAGCTGACTCCTGATAAAGCAAGGATCATTACACATCCACGCTTCGGGGCGCGATGGAAACAAGAGAGCAACACTGCAATAGCAATGGTCTCGAGGAGGTATCTCACAGTGGGGGTAGCCGCTAGCGTGAGGAACCTTGAAGTTCCAGGCACCAAGACCGAAGTACCTAGTCAGCAACCTCGCCAACGAAAGGGCATATCTAATTGCCTATGATGCAAGAGGAGAGTGATCACGACCTGAAGGCAGCAATAACTATTAGCGTGATGCCATTTGAAGCTCCGGCGACCAGTTCTCATCCAACCCAAGAAGAGAGAATTTCAACCACCATGGCGGAACCTAGCTCCGATAACTATGAAGGGCTGCTGGAAGAAGATTAGGATGTCATTTTTCTTCTTCATTTTTCTTCTTCATTCACATAGTAGCAGTGACGTCCAAATTCAATACCAAATCTGAAGTGTACCAAATGTGAACTGTTATGATGATTGTGCTGATATATCAAATTCTTGTGAACAATCTAATTTCATTCGAACAATCATCAAATCTTCAATCATGGCATTTAAGAGTGCCTTCAAAGATCTAAAGATGGTGCAACAACACACGACTAAAGATAATGCAATAATGATGATGATTAATGCATGAATCAAACTCTCATGTGCTAGCTGGAATAGACATAAATCACTAATATTGTTTAGGGCACGGGTGATTGCTTGGGTAGCCAAAACTTATATGTTGTGATCGGGAATTCTTTTGTAGGTCATTTTAACCCATTGGAGTACCTCCATTGAATATGTGGTATAACAAATTTCTTCAATGGGAAAACATATGTTCGCGGGGCAATGAAGAAGAAAACTAATGTATCACCATATGGATATATATGTTGCTTATGGTGGGACTTCTAGAACATTTTATGGGCAAGAAATAATACACTTCAGTGCTCACAAAATTAAAGTGGTAGATACACTTTCTCTTTTTGAATACGATGACAGTTCTCCCAAAATTAAAGTGGTAGATGCACTTCTCCCAAACACCAAAAAATCTCTTCTACAGATCCACCATCATGCAATCCTGGTGCCTCTTGGCGTGGTGATTCTTCCATGCTTTTGTCCTCTATAAAACATCATTATGGTCAGACATGTGTCTTTTACACACAATCAAGTCGAGTAGAGATCAAAAGGGAAGCAGGGGGGGGGGGGGGGGCTCGCAGTATTGTGATCCAAACTCCCATGAAAATACTTATGCACATCATAGAAATTATGTGAAGTCTCCCCTGGAATCTAGATCGTCGCCTCCGCGTATCTCCTTTCCCCGCCGGTATAATCTCCCTCCCTCCCTCCCCACACAGAACAACACGCCAGAAGTCCACCCCCAAATTGCCACCACCCTAGAGCGAGTCTCCTCCTCCATGCCCTGGAGCTTCAACGGCGCCGCTCGTACCGTCTTCCTCTCTTTCGTGCATTGGCTGGCGAAGTACGAGCAGCTTCCAGTACTCTGGTGGTTGATTGCTTAGTTCCCGACCAACCTCCTCAGATTCCGCTCGCCGTCTAGATCCGCCCTGGATGCTGCTCCGGTTGCCGCTCTGCCAAATTCTCAATTTTCCACAAACGAAAGCACTTCGTTGTTGCGCGGCTGAGTACCAGCAGCATCTTGTTTCAGCAATAGCTGGTGGTTCAATTGAACAGATGCTCGACTCGGCATGTGTTTTGCTGTCTATTACCCTCAACAAATTTCGCAGAACATCATTTTTGTCAATTAGACTGAATTCCCCATGATCTGCATCTTGAACCCAGCCTTCTGTCGGCGGATTCGCCCGTCGCGCGCTAGCTAGGGGAGTGTTTGGATTCGAATCATGCCGATGAATTATGCCTTTTTGCTGGTTGTTCCCAAGGGATGTGAGTTTTTGTAGCTATGATTCTTGTACATGCTCAGGGTGGTTGTGTATTTATGCGAGTTTCATTTTTGTAGCTATGGTTCTTGTCGATACTCAGGGTGGTTGTGTATTTATGCGAGTTTCGGCATCTCCAGTATTTCTTTCATTCAAATTTAAGTTGCACGTACAAAAGGTCGACATAGTATAAATGCAAAGATAAGAACTTGCTTCACATATAAATCCATCAATAATATTCTAGTTTGGAATATATATATAATTATTAAGGTTTAGATAACACAAGGGCAAGAAAGTTGTTATGGAATCCACTTATGAATTCATGGGTTTGCTGGGACATAGAGTATATTGTTGGGGAACGTAGTAATTTCAAAAATTTCCTACGTACACGCAAGATCATGGTGATGGCATAGCAACGAGAGGGGAGAGTGTTGTCCACGTACCCTCGTAGACCGTAAGCGGAAGCGTTATGACAACGCGGTTGATGTAGTCGTACGTCTTCACGATCCGACCGATCCAAGTACCGAACATACGGCACCTCCGAGTTCAGCACACGTTCAGCTCGATGACGATCCCCGGTCTCCGATCCAGCAAAGCTTCGGGGATGAGTTCCGTCAGCACGACGGCGTGGTGACGATGACGATGTTCTACCGGCGCAGGGCTTCGCCTAAACTCCGCAACGATATGACCGAGGTGGAATATGGTGGAGGGGGGCACCGCACACGGCTAAGGAACGATCCGTAGATCAACTTGTGTTGTTGTGCCTAGAGGTGCCCCCTGCCCCCGTATATAAAGGAGCAAGGGGGGAGGGGCCGGCCGGCCTAGGAGGGGCGCGCCAAGGGGAGTCCTACTCCCACCGGGAGTAGGACTCCCTCCTTCCTTGTTGGAGTAGGAGAAGGGGGGAAAGAGGGGGAGAGGAGGAAGGAAAGGGGGCCGCACCCCTTGTCCAATTCGGACCAGAGGGGGGCTGCGCGCCTCCTTCCTTTCGGCCTCTCTCCTCTATTCCCGTATGGCCCAATAAGGCCCATATACTCCCCGGCGAATTCCCGTAACTCTCCGGTACTCCGAAAAATACCCGAATCACTCGGAACCTTTCCGAACTCCGAATATAGTCGTCCAATATATCGATCTTTACGTATCGACCATTTCAAGACTCCTCGTCATGTCCCCGATCTCATCCGGGACTCCAAACTCCTTCGGTACATCAAAACTCATAAACTCATAATATAGCTGTCATCGAAACCTTAAGCGTGCAGACCCTACGGGTTCGAGAACTATGTAGACATGACCGAAACATGTTTCCAGTCAATAACCAATAGCGGGACCTGGATGCCCATATTGGCTCCCACATATTCTACGAAGATCTTTATCGGTCAAACCGCATAACAACATACGTTGTTCCCTTTGTCATCGGTATGTTACTTGCCCGAGATTCGATCGTCGGTATCCAATACCTAGTTCAATCTCGTTACCAGCAAGTCTCTTTTCTCGTTACATAATGCATCATCCCGCAACTAACTCATTAGTCACATTGCTTGCAAGGCTTATAGTGATGTACATTACCGAGAGGGCCCAGAGATACCTCTCCGACAATCGGAGTGACAAAACCTAATCTCGAAATACGCCAACCCAACATGTACCTTTGGAGACACCTGTAGTACTCCTTTATAATCACCCAGTTACGTTGTGACGTTTGGTAGCACCCAAAGTGTTCCTCCGGTAAACGGGAGTTGCATAATCTCATAGTTACAGGAACATGTATAAGTCATGAAGAAAGCAATAGCAACATACTAAACGATCAAGTGCTAGGCTAACGGAATGGGTCATGTCAATCACATCATTCTCCTAATGATGTGATCCCATTAATCAAATGACAACACATGTCTATGGTTAGGAAACATAACCATCTTTGATTAATGAGCTAGTCAAGTAGAGGCATACTAGTGACTATATGTTTGTCTATGTATTCACACATGTATCATGTTTCCGGTTAATACAATTCTAGCATGAATAATAAACATTTATCATGAAATAAGGAAATAAATAATAACTTTATTATTGCCTCTAGGGCATATTTCCTTCAGTCTTCCACTTGCACTAGAGTCAATAATCTAGTTCACATCGCTATGTGATTTAACACCAATATTCACATCTGCATGTGATTAATACCCGTAGTTCACATCATCATGTGATCAACACCCAAAGGGTTTAATAGAGTCAATAATCTAGTTCACATCGCTATGTTATTAACACCCAAAAGAGTACTGAGGTATGATCATGTTTTGCTCGTGAGAGAAGCTTAGTCAACGGGTCTATCATATTCGGAGCCGTATGTATTTCGCAAATATTCTATGTCCACAATGCTCTGCACAAAGCTACTCTAGCTAATTGCTCCCACTTTCAATATGTATCCAGATTGAGACTTAGAGTCATCTGGATTGGTGTAAAAGCTTGCATCATTGTAACTTTTATGACGGGCTCTTTTATTACCTTCATAATCGAGAAACATCTCCTTAGTCCTCACTAAGGATATTCTTGACCCATGTCCAGTGATCTACTTATTAGATCAAAATTGTATTCCTTTGCCAAACACAGAGCAAGGTATACAATAGGTCTAGTTCACATCATAGCATACTTTATAGAACCTATGACTGAGGCATAGGGAATGACTTTTCATTCTCTTTCTATTTTTTGCAATGGTTGGGTCTTGAGTCTTACTCAACTTCACACCTTGTAACACAGGCAAGAACTCCTTCTTTGACTGTTCCATTTTGAACTATTTCAAAAATTTATCAAGGTATGTACTCATTGAAAAATCTTATCAAGCGTCTTGATCTATCTATATAGATCTTGATGCTCAATGTGTAAGCAGCTTCACCGAGGTCTTGCTTTGAAAAACTCTTATTCAAGTATCCTTTCATGCTATCCAGAATTTTCATATCATTTCCAATTAACAATATGTCATCCACATATAATATTAGAAATGCTACACAGCTCCCACTCACTTTCTTGTAAATACAGACTTCTTCAAAAGTCTGTGTAAAACCATATGCTTTGATCAACTCATCAAAGCATATATTCCAACTCCGAGATGCTTGCACCAGTCCATAGATGGATCGCTGGAGCTTGCACAATTTGTTAGCACCTTTAGGATTGACAAAACCTTCTGGTTGCATCATATACAACTCTTCTTTAAGAAAACCATTAAGGAATGCAGTTTTGTTTATCCATTTGCCAGATTTCATAAAATGCGGCAATTGCTAACATGATTCAGACAGACTTAAGCATAGATACGAGTGAAAAACTCTCATTGTAGTCAACACCTTGAACTTGTCGAAAACCTTTTGCGACAATTCTAGCTTTGTAGATAGTAACACTATCAGCGTCCGTCTTCCTCTTGAAGATCCATTTAATCTCAATGTCTCACCGATCATTGGGCAAGTCAATCAAAGTCCATACTTTGTTTTCATACATGGATCTTATCTCAGATCTCATGGCCTCAAGCCATTTTGCGGAATATGGGCTCACCATCGCTTCTTCATAGTTCGTAGGTTCGTCATGGTCTAGTAACATAACTTCCAGAACAGGATTACCGTACCACTCTGGTGCGGATCTTACTATGTAAGACCTACGAGGTTCTGTAGTAACTTAATCTGAAGTTTCATGATCATCATCATTAACTTCCTCACTAATTGGTGTAGTAATCACGGGAACAGATTTCTGTGATGAACTACTTTCAAAGGAGGGAGCAGGTATAGTTACCTCATCAAGTTCTACTTTCCTCCCACTCACTTCTTTCAAGAGAAACTCCTTCTCTAGAAAGGATCCATTCTTAGCAATGAATGTTTTGCCTTTGGATTTGTGATAGAAGGAGTACCCAACAGTTTCCTTTGGGTATTCTATGAAGACGCACTTCTCCAATTGGGGTTCGAGCTTATCAGGTTGAAAACCTTTTTCATATAAGCATCGCAACTCCAAACTTTAAGAAACGACAGCTTAGGTTTACTTCTAAACCATAGTTCATACGATGTCGTCTCAACGGATTTAGATGGTGCCCTTTTAATGTGAATGCAGCTGTCTCTAATGCATAACCCCAAAACAATAATGGTAAATCAGTAAGAGACATCATAGATCGCATCATATCCAATAAAGTTCGGTTACGACGTTCGGACACACCATAACGTTGTGGTGTTCCAGGTGGCGTGAGCTGTGAAACTATTCCACATTGTTTTAATTGAAGACCAAACTCGTAACTCAAATATTCGTCTCCGCGATCAGATCGCAAAAACTTTATTTTCTTGTTACGATGATTTTTCCACTTCACTCTGAAATTCTTTGAACCTTTCAACTATTTCAGACTTATGTTTCACCAAGTAGATATACCCATATCTGCTCAAATCATCTTGTGAAGGTCAGAAAATAACGATACTTGCCACGAGCATCAACACTCATTGGATCGCATACATCGGTATGTATTATTTCCAATAAGTCAGTAGCTTGTTCCATTGTTTCGGAGAACGGAGTTTTAGTCATCTTGCCCAAAAGGCACGGTTCGCAAGCATCAAATGATTCATAACCAAGTGATTCCGAAAATCCATCTTTATGGAGTTTCTTCATGCGCTTTACACCGATATGACCCAAACGGCAGTGCCACAAATAAGTTGCACTATCATTATTAACTTTGCATCTTTTGGCATCAATATTATGAATATGTGTATCACTATGATCGAGCTCCAACAAACTATTTTCATTGGGTGTATAACCATCGAAGGTCTTATTCATGTAAATAGAATAACAATTATTCTCTAACTTTAAATGAATAACCGTATCGCAATAAACACGATCAAATCATGTTCATGCTCAACGCAAATGCCAAATAACATTTATTTAGGTTTAACACTAATCCCGAAAGTATAGGGAGTGTGCGATGATGATCATATCAATCTTGGAACTACTTCCAACACTCATCGTCACTTCCCCTTCAACTAGTCTCTGTTTATTCTGTAACTCCTGTTTCGAGTTACTAATCTTAGTAACCGAACAAGTATCAAATACTCAGGGGCTACTATAAACACTAGTAAGGCACACATCAATAACCTATATATCAAATATACCCTTGTTCACTTTGCCATCCTTCTTATCCACCAAATATTTGGAGTAGTTCCACTTCCAGTGACCATTTCCTTTGCAGTAGAAGCACACAGTTTCATGCTTAGGTCCAGCTTTGGGCTTCTTCACGGGAGTGACAACTTGTTTGCCATTCTACTTGAAGTTTCCCTTTCTTTCCCTTTGCCCTTTTCTTGAAACTAGTGGTCTTGTCAATCATCAACACTTGATGCTCTTTCTTGATTTCTACCTTCCTCGATTTCAACATCACGAAGAGCTCGGGAATTGTTTTCGTCATCCCTTGCATACTATAGTTCATCACGAAGTTCTAGTAACTTAGTGATGGTGACTAGAGAATTCTGTCAATCACTATCTTATCTGGAAGATTAACTCCCACTTGATTCAAGTGATTGAAGTACCCAGACAATCTGAGCACATGCTTACTAGTTGAGCTATTCTCCTCCATCTTTTAGCTATAGAACTTGTTGGAGACTTCATATCTCTCAACTCGGGTATTTGCTTGAAATATTAACTTCAATTCCTGGAACATCTCATATGGTCCATGACGTTCAAAACATCTTTGAAGTCCCGATTCTAAGCCGTTAAGCATGGTGCACTAAACTATCAAGTAGTCATCATATTGAGCTAGCCAAACGTTCATAACGTCTGCGTCTGCTCCTGCAATAGGTCTGTCACCTAGCGGTGCATTAAGGACATAATTCTTCTGTGCAGCAATGAGGATAAACCTCAGATCACGGATCCAATCCGCATCATTGCTACTAACATCTTTCAACACAATTTTCTCTAGGAACATATCAAAATAAACATATGAAAGCAACAACGCAAGCTATTGATCTACAACATAATTTGCAAAATACTACCAGGACTAAGTTCATGATAAATTTAAGTTCAATTAATCATATTACTTAAGAAATCCCACTTAGATAGACATCCCTCTAATCCTCTAAGTGATTACATGATCCATATCAACTACACCATGTCCGATTGTCACGTGAGATGGAGTAGTTTCAACGGTGAACATCAATATATTGATCATATCAACTATATGATTCACGCTCGACCTTTCGGTCTTCGTGTTCTGAGGCCATATCTGTATATGCTAGGCTCGTCAAGTTTAACCCAAGTATTCCGCGTGTGCAACTATTTTGCACCCGTTGTATTTTAACGTAGAGCCTATCACACCCGATCATCACGTGGTGTCTCAGCACGAAGAACTTTCGCAACGGTGCATACTCAGGGAGAACACTTCTTGATAATTAGTGAGAGATCATCTTAAAATGCTACCGTCAATCAAAGCAAGATAAGATGCATAAAGGATAAACATCACATGCAATCAATATAAGTGATATGATATGGCCATCATCATCTTGTGCTTGTGATCTCCATCTTCGAAGCACCGTCGTGATCACTATCGTCACCGGCGCGACACCTTGATCTCCATCGTAGCATCGTTGTCGTTACGCCATCTATTGCTTCTACGACTATCGCTACCGCTTAGTGATAAAGTAAAGCAATTACAGGGCGTTTGCATTTCATACAATAAAGCGACAACCATATGGCTCCTGCCAGTTGCCGATAACTACGGTTACAAAACATGATCATCTCATACAATGAAATATATCATCACGTCTTCACCATATCACATCACAACATGCCCTACAAAAACAAGTTAGACGTCCTCTACTTTGTTGTTGCAAATTTTACGTGGCTGCTACGGGCTTAGCAAGAACCGTTCTTACCTACGCATCAAAACCACAACGATAGTTCGTCAAGTTAGTGCTGTTTTAACCTTCGCAAGGACCGGGTGTAGCCACACTCGATTCAGCTGAAGTGAGAGAGACAGACACCCGCCAGCCACCTTTAAGCATAAGTGCTCGTAACGGTGAAACCAATCTCGCGTAAGCGTACGCGTAATGTCGGTCCGGGCCGCTTCATCTCACAATACCGCCGAACCAAAGTATGACATGCTGGTAAGCAGTATGACTTGTATCGCCCACAACTCACTTGTGTTCTACTCGTGCATATAACATCAACGCATAAAACCTGGCTCGGATGCCACTGTTGGGGAACGTAGTAATTTCAAAAAAATTCCTACGCACACGCAAGATCATGGTGATGCCATAGCAACGAGAGGGGAGAGTGTTGTCCACGTACCCTCGTAGACTATAAGCGGAAGCGTTATGACAACGCGGTTGATGTAGTCGTACGTCTTCACGATCTGATCGATCCAAGTACCGAACATATGGCACCTCCGAGTTCAGCACACGTTCAGCTCGATGACGATCCCCGGGCTCCGATCCAGCAAAGCTTTGGGGATGAGTTTCGTCAGCACGACGGCGTGGTGACGATGATGATGTTCTACCGGCGCAGGGCTTCGCCTAAACTCCGCGACGATATGACCGAGGTGGAATATGGTGGAGGGGGGCACCGCACACGGCTAAGGAACGATCCGTAGATCAACTTGTGTTGTTGTGCCTAGAGGTGCCCCCTGCCCCCGTATATAAAGGAGCAAGGGGGGAGGGGCCGGCCGGCCTAGGAGGGGCGTGCCAAGGGGAGTCCTACTCCCACCGGGAGTAGGACTCCCTCCTTCCTTGTTGGAGTAGGAGAATGGGGGAAAGAGGGGGAGAGGAGGAAGGAAAGGGGGGCCGCACCCCTTGTCCAATTCGGACCAGAGGGGGGCTGCGTGCCTCCTTCCTTTCGGCCTCTCTCCTCTATTCCCGTATGGCCCAATAAGGCCCATATACTCCCCGGCGAATTCCCGTAACTCTCCGGTACTCCGAAAATACCCGAAATCACTCGGAACCTTTCCGAACTCCAAATATAGTCGTCCAATATATCGATCTTTACGTCTCGACCATTTCGAGACTCCTCGTCATGTCCCCGATCTCATCCGGGACTCCGAACTCCTTCGGTACATCAAAACTCATAAACTCATAATATAACTGTCATCGAAACCTTAAGCGTGCGGACCCTACGGGTTCGAGAACTATGTAGACATGACCGAAACATGTTTCCAGTCAATAACCAATAGCGGGACCTGGATGCCCATATTGGCTCCCACATATTCTACGAAGATCTTTATCGGTCAAACCGCATAACAACATACGTTGTTCCCTTTGTCATCGGTATGTTACTTGCTCGAGATTCGATCGTCGGTATCCAATACCTAGTTCAATCTCGTTACCAGCAAGTCTCTTTTCTCGTTACATAATGCATCATCCCACAACTAACTCATTAGTCACATTGCTTGCAAGGCTTATAGTGATGTGCATTACCGAGAGGGCCCAGAGATACCTCTCCGACAATCGGAGTGACAAAACCTAATCTCAAAATACGCCAACCCAACATGTACCTTTGGAGACACCTGTAGTACTCCTTTATAATCACCCAGTTACGTTGTGACGTTTGGTAGCACCCAAAGTGTTCCTCCGGTAAACGGGAGTTGCATAATCTCATAGTTACAGGAACATGTATAAGTCATGAAGAAAGCAATAGCAACATACTAAACGATCAAGTGCTAGGCTAACGGAATGGGTCATGTCAATCACATCATTCTCCTAATGATGTGATCCCATTAATCAAATGACAACACATGTCTATGGTTGGGAAACATAACCATCTTTGATTAATGAGCTAGTCAAGTAGAGGCATACTAGTGACTATATGTTTATCTATGTATTCACACATGTATCATGTTTCCGGTTAATACAATTCTAGCATGAATAATAAACATTTATCATGAAATAAGGAAATAAATAATAACTTTATTATTGCCTCTAGGGCATATTTCCTTCATTTATGCACTGGTTATTAAATAAATTTGCCGAGTTTACAGCTTCTCTTCCTTCCAGTTTGCATGTTCCATAAGCTTCATTTGTTGTGATGCCATCCATTGTATCGTCTGCATTCTTTATTCTGGCAGTATGATGTAAATTGGCAGACTTATGCATTATTTCCTGGAATTGCTACTCCACCATTATTTCTAGAACTTTAGTTGATAGGTTTTAAAAAGGACAGGGCATGGAACATCCAATTTATGCCCATATACCCCTGATGGATGCCCCCCCCCCCCCCGCCCCTCCCCTCGTCCCCCTCCGTCCCCTCCCCCGCCATTGGCCATGCCCCCCCGGCCCTCCCTCTCCCCCACCCCCCCTCCTGCTCTCTGCGGGGCGGGCCTGTGACTCTTGCTCCGGGCGCTCGCCGTCCTCGCCGCTGGCTCCCTTGGCGTCGGCACCCTTCCTAGGCTCACGGTTCTGGGCGCTCGGTGATTTGGAGGATTCGGCCTCTGGTTCCGACTCGGAGGGGTGTGCCCCGCCGTTGGTGGTGGCTCCGGTGGTGGCTCTGGGGCCTATGGCTGGTCGTTCCCGGAAGTTTGCCCCGGGCGGTCGGGGCAGGCCGGTGTCGTTGCCGTCGGGGTCTCCTGGGTGGTCGCGGGTTGGTCGCCGCCGTCGCGTGGTTGGTGTGGATCTGGCTTCTTCTCAGGTCTCCTTCGTCCTCCCCGGTCTGCTGTGGTTCCTGATCTGGGTGGGTTGGCTTCTCCAGTCGGTGCTCCTCCCTGCTCTCCTGGTCCCCGGCCGGGGCCGTCGCCGACGACGGCGGAGGCGCCGGCGCGCGTAGAAGCAGTTGGTGACCTAATCCTAGATCCGGGATGCTCGGAGGGCTTGGGGGGCCTTGGTGGGTGTCGGTGTCAAAACCGGCGGATCTCGGGTAGGGGGTCCCGAACTGTGCGTCTAGGCGGATGGTAACAGGAGACGAGGGACACTATGTTTTTACCCAGGTTCGGGCCCTCTTGATGGAGGTAAAACCCTACGTCCTGCTTGATTAATATTGATGATGTGGGTTACAAGAGTAGATCTACCGCGAGATCAAGGAGGCTAAACCCTAGAAGCTAGCCTATGGTATGATTGTTGTTCGTCCTATGGACTAAGGCCATCCGGTTTATATAGACACCGGAGAGGGCTAGGGTTACACAGAGTCGGTTACAATGGTAGGAGATCTAAATATCCGTATCGCCAAGCTAGTCTTCCACGCCAAGGAAAGTCCCATCCGGACACGGGATGAAGTCTTCAATCTTGTATCTTCATAGTCCTGGAGTCCGGCCGATGATGATAGTTCGGCTATCCGGACACCCCCTAGTCCGGGACTCCCTCAGTAGCCCCTAAACCAGGCTTCAATGATGATGAGTCCGGCGCGCATATTGTTTTCGGCATTGCAAGGCGGGTTCCTCCTCCGAATAATTTATAGAAGATCGTGAACACCAGGATAGTGTCCGGCTCTGCAAAAATAAATTCCACATACCACCGTAGAGAGAATAATATTACACAAGATCAATCTGCCGACGTATTTTGCGGCGTGACGTCACACCACTTCCAAGCCTTTACTCGAATTGTTTTTATTGTTCCACCTCAGCGCGTTTAGCGAGGCGGTTTCCTTGGCACGTCTGTCAAAGCAGAGATCGTGTTCCCCTTATTCCGGGATTCCCATCAATACGGACGTGGGTAACCCAACCGCGCCATTGATTGTGACGCTTGGGAGATAAGCGAGTTTTACCAGGCCGGTGGGGACGCGTGTTTCTGTCCGCCCATATAAGGGGATAAAGATCCAACCTTTTTATCTGCGCCTTCTTCCTCCTTGGCTTATCCATCTCTGCGAACTCGAGCTCCAGCGCCCAAGCCCGCACATCTCACCTCAACCTTCTCCAAATATGTCCGGAGCGGGAGGCAAGTGGATGGCCTCCTCCGTCACGGAGGGGCATATCCAGAAGCTGCGCAACGCCGGATACTTGTCCAGCGACATCGCGCATCGGCTCCCCGACGAGGGAGAGCTCATCCCCACCCCCAGGCCCCATGAGAGGGTAGTATTCCTTCCCCATTTCCTTCGCGGACTGGGCTTCCCACTTCATCCCTTTGTCCGGGGGCTCATGTTCTACTACGGCCTAGATTTCCATGATCTGGCCCCGAATTTTATTCTCAACATCTCGGCGTTTATCGTCATGTGTGAGGCCTTCCTCTGCATCCAGCCCCACTTCGTCTTGTGGCTCAAGACCTTCAGTGTCAAGCCGAAGGTTGTGAAGGGCAGCCAAGCGGAGTGCGGAGGCGCCATGGTGGGCAGGATGTCCCATGTTACGTGGCTGGAGGGCACCTTTGTGGAAACCATCAAGGGTGGCAATCGGGGTGGTTCTACATCACCGAGCCGCGTGATCCCGAATGGGCAGCGGCCCCGAATTCAGATCCGACATCCCCACACGGCTCACCTCCTGGAAAGAGAGCGGCCGGATTTGGGGCGATTCGGAGGAGCTGACCGGACTCCAAGCCTGCGTCCAAAAGCTGGTGGACAAGAAGCTCAAGCTTGTCAACGTAGTCCAGGTCATGCTCATCCACCAGATTCTCCCGTGCCAACGACGGGGCTTCAATATGTGGGAGTTCGATCTGGTGCAGCACCAGACTTTGAATGGGCTCTTCGACACTACGTACGAAGAGGTCTGGAAGGTGTTGTTCAAAGGCGCCGAGGCTCCCGCATCCGCTACCAAAGATCGTGGATTCAGCTCGCAGCGTCCAGCTGACGAGGTAAGTGATATTGTCCTTTACGGGACGCTTGTTATTCATAGTTTGACTCTATGCGGGATCTAAACTCCCTTTCCTTTAACAGGACTGGCTGAAGAAGGCCGCACAGGCTATTTGTCCGGCCCCATTTCTAGAGGACCTAGGTGACGCCCGCCTAACGGGGCTGCTGGCTCCGGCACCCCACGTGGTGCCGGAGAAGAAGGCCACGGGGACTCGTAAGAGTTCCTGTTTTCAGGTGCTATCGGACGATGAATCCGAGGCCGACTCCTCCCACCAAGGCGAGGAGGAGAAGAAGAAAGCCTCTCCCCCAGCAGGGGGAGGGAAGAAAAGGAAGGCCTCCCCAACAAGGGAGGCCGAAGGGTCCAAGAAGGGAAAAACTCTTCCCCCGGACTGTTCCGCCAACGCCAGTGACGACGACGAGGACTGGCCTCCAAGGGCCAAGCCTCTAGCGAGATCGTAAGTATCCGGACTCCCGAATAACTTCAAGGTTTTCGTTTTCCGCCACGTTATGTCTTTCTAATGCCGCATACAACCCTGCAGTCCGCCTAAGGATGATCTCCCCACTTCGTCGAGCGGGTCCTTAGGGGCGTCGGATATGGATTCTCTTCCAACTGCCTCCACCCTCCGTGATGCGAATGATGCCGAGGTGGGATCCCAGGAAGGGACCCACCAGGAGGAGAGGGCCCCGGAGGTGTCGCGGGACAAACTCCCGGACTTTGCACCGGACTCAGCCCGGAACCCATAGTGGCTTCGGAGTCCGGTGGGCAACCCCTTCGTAAGAAGGGCAAGACCGCGACGCCGGCTGCCTCCGTCCAACCGGAGGTGCCGGATAATTTGCTGGAGGCGCTCAACGGCGCCTCCATCGAAGAGGAACACCGCACTGTTATGAGTGCGGTGATTCAGAAGGTTCAGCTCGCCAAGAGCGGGATGACCGAAGCCTGCAGCAGCCTTCTAACAGGCTTTGAGGTAAGAATTTCAATATATGTAAAATGGTACCGCATAGACAGTAGCCCCTGATGCTCGGTTCGGTGTTCGGAAAGAAAAGCCGGACTGAGGATCATTAGAAAGATAAACGCAGGAGTCATGAAAATATGTCAATATGGGATTGCAGGCTGTGCTGCTGACCTCTGCCGCACTGACTGCGGAGGTCAATACTTTGAAGGAAAACCTCGAGCGGTCCGAGAACGAGCTCGGCCATGCCAAGAAGCAGCTCGAGGAAAAAGAAGGTGAGTAATACCTTATGAAAATTGTACCTTACAGAAAAGGATTTGGTTGCAAGAAAAATGACAAGGATAACTGGGGTATTGCAGGGGCCACTAACAAGGTGGCGACCCTGAAGGAGGCGGTGGCCGCGGCCGAACGCAATGCGGCTGCGGAGCGCACTCCGCGAGAGAAACAGGAGGCGCGGGTGGCGGAGGTACAACAAGAGCTCCAGGATCTCGTGAAAAAACACGAGAGCCTGGAGCGTGACTCGAAGACTCGAGAGTCTGAGCTTGCAACGGCTCTTGAGAGTGCCAAAGCCGCTAAGGCCGAAGCCTACAAGGCCCTCCAGGAGATAGAGGTGGTAAAGAAAATAGCAGCAGGTAAGGCATTTTTCATGCAAAGTAAGCATGTGAGTGTTAATTACCTGTCGCTTACCCGAATTCGGAGCTCTCCAGGAGCGTTCGCAGATCTTCCTCGCAGCGTGTCCGTTGCTGCCGCATTCTACCGGGCCGAGGAGGGGAGCTCGACGGAGAAGGTCTTCTGGTCTCAGTATGCTGAGGCCAAACATCCGGTGCCCCTTAGCGACCAGCTGAAGCAGCTGGTCGAGCTCCACAAGGCGGCCGAACAGGCCATGAAGGGCCTCATAGTACGGCTGTGGCCTAAGGAGGCTATGCCTGGGAGCTACTTCAGCCTGGTGCTGCGGCTGGTGGACGCGTGCCCGTGGGTTGAAGTTATCAAGCACTCCGCCTGTATCGAGGGTGCACGTCGGGCCCTTGCCCGCGCAAAGGTGCACTGGGGCAAGATGGATGCCCAGAAGCTTGTGATGGACCCCCCACCAGAGGGCAAGGAGCATCGCACGCCCGAGATGTATTATAGGAGTGTGCTAAAGGGCGCCCGCATTATTGCGGGTGAGTGCTCCAAAGAAGAAGTTTTTGAGTAGACTCGCGTTTTGTTATCCTGTGCGCTGAAAACTAAGTTCATATGCGCGAAGCAACACTTGTTAATTTAAAATATTACCTTCTGTGCGGCTGTTTATCAAATCTGAGAGATGGCAAGTCGTCGGCTTCAGCCCCCATGCCACGAGTGCTGGGGTGTTCGGGATAAATTTGGGCACTCTTGTTCCCATATTTGGGTCCATCGAGGGAGGCGCTCAACACAACGAACAAGGCAACCGGACTTATAATGCTTGAACACTCTCACTTAGCCATAGAATTCTATAATTTTAAATTTCGGCGAAGCCCCTACTTTTCGGAAGGCCGAATTGGGGGCGCTATCCACGCCTTGGCCGGACAGAATCCGGCTCCTCGCTCGAAGCGGCATAAGTCTTTAGGGACTCGCAAAGAACCTCTCGAACAGCGACCAGCTCTCGCCTCATCATGATGGTCAGTTTTAGCTTTCTCCACTGAGGCGTTAACCCAGCTCAACTGGGGCGCAATCGCAGTGGTTCTCCCAGTGCTACCTTAGCCGATAAAACGGAACGTAAGGTACCAAAACATGGGAGCCGGGCAAACCCAACTATTGACCCAAGAACACGATTCGGAGCCGATGCATATAATGCTATAAGTTCGGGGTGCCGCACTTGTGAAAGTGTTCGGACTTATCACACCATAACACGGGAAACATAAGCCCCTGGTGTATTTAGCCGTACCAAAACGTACGGATGCAACATGTCATAGATGAACATGTGTGTAAGAAAGAAATGCAATTGGAAGCAAAAATGTGCTGCATTGCTTTATTCAATAAAAACTGTTGTAAGTGCAGGACGATACAAGTGGTGCGGTAAGCAAGGGATGGGACTGTTTAACATGTCCCCCTCCAGGGGTAGGCTACGGAATAATGCATAAAACAGATTTAATGCTCATGATGGAGACCACCTGGATTTTCGTTGTAGCCTTTCTCCTTCCCTGGATGTTGCATCGTGGGTGCGGCATGTCTACTGCCGGACAGGGCCTCTGACGTACAGAGTCTTGTAGGTAAAAAATAAAAGGAAAAGAAAAAGAAACGACACACTTAAGAGCCCCTGGTGCGGTTGAGCCGCAGTCTGGGCTTATCGTGGTCGAGCCCCTTGCCCCATGCCCATGGTATCTTCAGAGCGTAATGGAGTACGCGAAGGGTCTGTCTTAATGTTTTACAGGGGCTGGGGTTGGGGCCGCACTGCTACGCGTGCTTGGAACGTGCCAGGTGGTCGTGTTGTAGGTTACTCCGGGCACGCTTAGCTGTGTCCGGCCGCTTGGCAGCCGGACTCGAGAATTGCCTTAAAAGGCTGCTTTGTACTTTTGCCGCGAGAGCCGCTGTATGTTCCTCTGTTCGGAGGAAGAGTTCAGTGTTTCCGTTGACCGTGATGACTCCTCTAGGGCCTGGCATCTTGAGCTTGAGGTATGCGTAGTGCGGCACCGTGTTGAACTTTGCGAACACGGTACGTCCGAGCAAGGCGTGATAGCCGCTGCGGAACGGGACTATGTCGAAGATTAACTCCTCGCTTCGGAAGTTATCCGGGGATCCGAAGACCACTTCCAGTGTAACTGAGCCTGTACAATTGGCTTCTACACCTGGTATGACGCCTTTAAAGGTCGTCTTGGTAGGTTTAATCCTTGAGGGGTCTATGCCCATTTTGCGCACCGTGTCCTGATAAAGCAGGTTTAGGCTGCTACCGCCATCCATCAGGACTCTGGTGAGATGAAATCCATCGACGGTTGGGTCTAGAACCAATGCAGCGAACCCACCATGGCGAATGCTGGTGGGGTGGTCCCTTCGGTCAAAGGTGATCGGGCAAGAGGACCATGGATTGAACTTCGAGGCAACTGGCTCCATCGCGTATACATCCCTGAGTGCACACTTCCGCTCCCTTTTGGGTATGTGCGTGGCATATATCATGTTCACCGTCCGCACCTGTGGGAGGAAACCCTTCTGTCCTCTATTGTTCAGCGGTCGGGTCTCTTCCTCGTCGTCGCTATGTAGCCCCTTGTCGCTGTTTCCGGCAATTAACTTGCCTGCCTGCTTGAACACCCAACAGTACCTATTGGTGTGGTTAGCTGGCTTTTCAGGGGTGCCATGTATCTGGCACAAGCGGTCGAGAATTAGGTCCAAATTGGACGGATCCTGAGTTGTTCTTTTGAATGGCTTTTTTTGTTGACCGGGTTTAGAGCCTCTGAATCCGGCATTGACTGCCGTATCCTCACTGTTATCGCCGTTAATGCGGCGTTTGTTTTTGTTGCGACGCGACCTGCCACTACGGTCCTTGATATCCGGATTGCCAGAATTTTTGTTGAGGTTGTTGCTGCGTGCTAGCCAGCTGTCCTCACCCGCACAGAAGCGGGTCATGAGTGATGTAAGGGCTGCCATGGATTTCGGCTTTTCCTGTCCCAGGTGCCGGGCAAGCCACTCGTCGCGGATGTTATGCTTGAAGGTCGCGAGTGCCTCGGCATCCGGATAGTCGACGATTTGGTTTTTCTTGGTTAAGAACCGTGTCCAGAATTGTCTGGCCAATTCGTCTGGCTGCTGAGTTATGTGGCTTAGGTCATCTGCATCTGGTGGTCGCACGTACGTGCCTTGGAAGTTATCGAGGAATGCGGCTTCCAGGTCCTCCCAACTCCCGATTGACTCTGCTGGCAAGCTCATCTGTGAAGCACAGTGGGTGTGCGGTGCCTCTATACCGGGCGATATCGCGACGGAGCTCAAAAGAGCTTTGTCTGTTGTGTTCGGCCCGGCCGGACTTACTGTGTCCGGGGTGACGGTGATCGTCACGTATCGTGGGGCGCCCACGTGATCCATAGATCGATCTTGATTGTCTTGCCTTATCCTCCAATATGTCTCGCAGGTCCGGAGTGTTCCCCTGTGGCCTTGTGCTTTTCGAGCGATGCCGGGGTACGGGTCTAGTGAAGGGCCTTGAGGCCTCTCTGTCGCGACCATGGGGTGGTCGATCAGCCGTATTGTCTCCTGGTGAAGCGGGATCATATGCCTCCAGCTCTAATCGGGGGAGCAGCTTACGTTTGGGGTAGCTTTTGGAGGGGCGTTCGAGTTCATGCTCTTCGGCCGCGAGGACTTCGGTCCATCTGTCGGCTAACAGATCCTGATCAGCTCTAAGCTGTTGCTGCTTTTTCTTGAGGCTGTTTGCCGTGGCCATAAGCCTGCGTTTGAAACGCTCATGTTCGACGGGATCCTCAGGCACGACGAATTCATTGTCGTCGAGGCTTGCCTCGTCTCCGGAGGGAGGCATATAGTCCTCTACCTCTTCTTCGGCCGCTCTCTCATGAGGGCTGGCGTCCCCCTCCTCCTGTGCTGGATCTTGCTGGAGTGGGTTGTCTTCGGCGCTATCCAGTGTATTATTGTCTCCGGTGCCGGATTCCTCATTCTTGCTATGGCGGGATTTAGAGCGGCGCCGCTGACGCCGGCGCTTGGGCTGTTTCTTGGAGGGGTCATCCTCCGCTATTCCTTCGCCGTTCCCATCCTTTGGGATATCCACCATGTATATGTCGTATGAAGAGGTGGCTTTCCAGTGCTCGGTGGGCGCTAGTTCTTGGTCGTCTCCGGCATCGTCGTCCATACCATCGATGTCCTCAGAGTCGTAATATAGCATGTCGGTTAGATCGTCGACAGTGGCTACCAAGTGGGTGGTGGGTGGGCTCTGAATTTCTTTGTCGTCCGCATCCCAACCGTCCTGGCCGCAGTCCGGCCAGGCCTCTCCTAATAACGAGAGGTACTTTAGCGAACTCAAGATGTCGCCAAAAGGTGAGCATTGAAAGATGTCCGCTGCGGTGAACTCCATGATTGGCGCCCAATCGGATCCGACTGGAGGGGGCGCGGGAGGTCCGGAGTCCGGCAAGGAGTCCGGCACCTCGGAGTCACGAGCTTCATGGGGGACAAGATCGGTGTTCGGCTCTATCGCCGTAGAGGTTGCAGCCCCCAAGGTGGTGTCTAGGCATCCATCCTCGATCTGCGGAGCTGGCTCCGAATTGAAGATCGGAGTGGTTTCGAGTGCAGCCTCCAGGGTACTGTCCGGCGGCACGCTCGGCTGTGGCTTGAATCCGTCGAAGATCAAGTCCCCCCGGATGTCAGCCGTGAAGTCCAAACTTCCAAATCTGACCTGACGGCCCAGGGCGTAACTTTCGATCTGCTCTAGATGGCCAAGCGAATTGGCCCGCAGTGCAAAGCCGCCGAATACGAAGATCTGTCCGGGGAGGAAGGTCTCACCCTGAACTGCGTCGCTGATGATGATCGAAGAAGCCATCGAGCCTATCGGTGACGACACAGAGGAACTGTCAATGAAAGCACCAACGTCGGTGTCAAAACCGGCGGATCTCAGGTAGGGGGTCCCGAACTGTGCGTCTAGGCGGATGGTAACAGGAGACGAGGGACACGATGCTTTTACCCAGGTTCGTGCCCTCTTGATGGAGGTAAAACCCTACGTCCTGCTTGATTAATATTGATGATGTGGGTTACAAGAGTAGATCTACCATGAGATCAAGGAGGCTAAACCCTAGAAGCTAGCCTATGTTATGATTGTTGTTCGTCCTATGGACTAAGGCCATCCGGTTTATATAGACACCGGAGAGGGCTAGGGTTACACAGAGTCGGTTACAATGGTAGGAGATCTACATATCCATATCGCCAAGCTTGCCTTCCACGCCAAGGAAAGTCCCATCCGGACACGGGACGAAGTCTTCAATCTTGTATCTTCATAGTCTTGGAGTCCGGCCGATGATGATAATTCGGCTATCCGGACACCCCCTAGTCCGGGACTCCCTCAGTGGGCATGTGGGCCTGGTGGCCTCTGCTGGGGCTCGGTCTGGGCCGCCCGCTCCACCAGCCCTGTCGTCTTTTATTTCTTTTCCTACCCTTCTGTCTGTGGGCTCGGGGCAAGTGGTAGTGGCCACTGCGCCCCGGCCTTCCCCCCTTTGGCCCGGGCTTCGGTCTCGGCCTGTTCGGCCAAGGCTGGCTCGGCCTGCTGCGGCTATATATGGGTGCGCCGCGGTGCCCTTCCCCCTTCCTAGGGTTTCCGGCCTCCGCCGCTGATATTCGCAGGGCGCGTCGTCCCATTCGCCACTTCTCCAGATCCGCTTCTTCCCCACCCCCCCCCCTCCTCCTCTCCTTCGCAGACGCGCTCGCCATGGACAAGTCGAGGGCCTCTTCCTCCGAGGCCCTGTCGGGGAGCAAGAGGGCTCGGGAGTCCTTGCCGGGCTCTGGTGCAGATCCGGCCTATGAAACTGAGCTCCGTTCTAAGCTGGAGGCTGACCGGGCGGCGCGCGGGCCTAAGCGTGCGCGGGGGGAGTGGGAGGCGGGGTCAGACTGCTCCGTGGCCAGATCTGGGACGCCGCTCCCTAGATCTGGTGCTGGGTCGGGGTCGGGGCCGGATCCGTGGGAGGCTGCCGTGGCTTCGGCGGCTGGTGGATCCTCTTCTTCGGCGCCTCGCCCCGTCCAGGCCAGGGGGTCGGTCCCTCCGCCGCGGCCTCCTCCTGCTCCTTCGCGGCCGGCGTGGCCTCCCGCTCGGGGCAGCGCTTTGGCCCTGGGTCGTCTTCCTTGCTGGCTGGAGATCGGCGTCCTCCCCCTCCTGCTCCGGGCGCTTCCTCGGGGGTTCGTGGTGATGGTATCTTGTCGCCGCCGCCGCGTCCAGCTCCTCGCTAACACCCAGTTCCCTCGGGCCCTTCTCCGACCCTCACCTGCTTTGCTTGCCACCGCCCGAACCATTTCCAGTCGAGATGCACTAATCCCCCTTCTGTCTCATTTGCCGGCCACCTGACTGTGGACTGCCGCAACCGCACCAAGGGTCCCTCTTTTGTGCAGTTTGGGTTGGGTTTGCCTGGGTGCTCCTTCTTCGCTCTGGACGCTGAGGTCCCTCTGGTGATGGCTGCACCTTCCCTCTCCAATGCGTCTATTATCACAGTGTGTGGTCAGAAAATATCCCTGCAGACCCTTTTGGACGGCTTGAAGATCTGGGATGAGGGTGGATGGGACTGGCAGGTGCATCAGCTCTCAGACTTTGAGTTCGCCGTGGTGTTCCCCTCCAAGGACTGTCTAAGGATGATTTCATTGTGTAGTAGCTTTACTCTGCCCCTCAATCAGCTTGTGGTTTCTGTCAAAGCGACTACCTGTGGTGCGAAGGTGGTGGGTCCTCTCAGCAAGACTTGGGTATTGGTTGATGATGTGCCTGTTGGGCTTCGGTCTGTGGAATTCATTATGGCTTTTGGTAACCTCATTGGCAAACCTGTGGAAGTGGACTCAGAATCACTCATGAAGGTTGGCCCGGTGCGTCTCAGCATGTGGTGCATTGATCCGGCTTCTGTCCATGGTTCTGTGGACATCTTCCCTTCCCCTGAAGGTGTTCGGCTTCGTGTTCGGGTTGAGGGCATTAGTCTCCATGCTCCCACTCCGCTTGCGCCTACGCCCCCTCCTTCCAAACCTTCTGACCAAGATGACACGCAGGGGGATGGATTGGTTGGGGGCCATAAGCCCAATGGGGGTTTGGATCTGCGTTTTACTCAATCAGAATGGGACAAGATGGACTCCGATGATCGTGAGATGCTCAAGGAGAATGCCCCAGCCCCTAACCCTCAGAAGGAGAATCCGCGGGACGGGGATGTGGGCAAGGGGACCCCCATCTCCGGTGCCTGTTCCATTGTGCCTACTCGCCCGTAGTCGCCTTCCTTTTCTGGCATTGAGGATCTCCCTGCTTCTCCTAGGCGCTCCATTGATATTCCCACCAAGAAGAAGAAGAAGGTTTCGATTCAGAAATTTTCTGCTAAGAGTTGGGCTTCATCCACCTCCAAAGTCTCTGCTGCGGGGCTGGCTCGGCGTCTTGACCAGGACCTTGGCGCTGCCTCGGGGTCTGGCCCTGGCTCGGCGATGCCGGTGCGGGGCGCGCCGGTGCTGCGTTCTCCTGCGTCCACGGCGCGGAAGGGTCAGCGGGTGCGGGACTCCGGCGTCTCGGTGGCGGAGCATGCGGAGCATCGCGCTGCGGCTAGAGATCTCCCTCCTGCAGGTTCGTCTCCCCCCCCCCATGCTCTTCCTTCTTCCCCAGTTCGCCTAGTTTTACCTGCTCTATCAGACGATCATTTGTTGCATATTATGTCGGATATTGGGGTGGTTGACAACCCAGGGTTGGGCGCTTCTTCTCAACTTCTCTCTATCTTTCAGGCAAATGAGGAAGCCTAGGCTGCCATTGCTAAGGCTATGGATGCTGCGAAGGGTGCTGGTCCTGTTGGGTGCAGGGCCAACCCGGGGTGGCAGATGCAAATACTGGTTGTGGCCAGGCGTCTGCCCGCCCCCCAGTTCTTGCTAAATCTGGGCGCTCTAAATGGTCTAAGGCTTATGTGGCCCCGTGCAGATCGAGTCTTCGTATCAAAAACCTTTCTTTTAGATGAGAGCCCTTTTCTGGAATGTTTGTGGTTTTGGTGCTAGGGGGCGTCGGGACCAGATTCATGACCTGGTGTGTGGGGAGCACATTGACATTTTAGGTTTGGTCAAAACTTTCAAGGAATCCTTTTCTCCCTCTGAATCGTCTGCGATTGCTGGGATTGGTAGATATGACTGGCACTTTCTTCCTGCTTCGGGTCATTCTGGAGGTATCCTGATTGGCTCCAAGCGGGACATCTTTGACTTCATTACTTTTGACCATGGTATTTTTTGGGCTAGCTGCGTAGTTCATCATCGCCAACTAAATATGATGTGGGAATTCATGGTAGTGTACGGGCCCGCGGATCATTCGCTTGCCCCTCTTTTTTTGGATGAAATCTCGAGCAAGATTGAGGCATGCAATATACCTCTTCTTATATTGGGAGACTTTAACCCGATTCGCTCTCCAGCTGACAAGAACAACTCTAACTTCTCGTGGCCCCTCGCCAACGCCTTTAACGATTTCATTAGTAGGTGCGCCCTTCATGAGCTTCCGAGGGTGCGGGCTTGTTTCACCTGGTCTAACCATCAAGCCTCCCTGGTCCGGTCGGTGCTGGACAGGGTTTTTGTGTCTGTTCGTTGGGATTCGCTATTTCCTCATGCTCTGCTCAAGGCCAGGCCTGCGGTTGGGTCTGACCATGTCCCCCTTGTCCTTGACGCGGGTATACTGCCCATCGCCACCACCTCCCGCTTCCAGTTTGATGCCTCTTGGCTTTTGATTGAGGGCTTTTATGATATGCTTGGGTCTCGGATTTCTTCGTTTCTTGCTTCTCCTCTACGCTCCTTTGGTCCTCTTGACGACTGGCATAAACTCTCTTACGAGCTTCGCAAATTCCTTAAGGGGTGGTCTAGAAACAGGGCGGCTGAGGCCCATAAAGAAAAATACTCCTTAGAATCTCAAATCCGGGATCTTGATCTTATTGTCGACTCTTGTGGCCTCTCCTCCTCTCAATGGGCCACCCGTTACGCCCTGGAAGATGCCTTATTGGTGCTCCAACACCAGTCAGAAATTTATTGGCGCCAACGTGGGACCCTCAATTGGACCTTGAAGGGGGATGTGATGACGGCTTACTTCTTTGCGATTGCCAATGGTAGGCGCCGCAGATGCTACATTGATTCCCTGGTTATTAATGGCGTTAGAACCTTGGACCAACCCACCATTATGGCCCACATTGTGGGATTCTACTCTAATCTCCTTAGCTCTAAGCCTGACCCTGGGGTTGGCCTCTGTCCTGAATTCTGGGACTCTGGTTCTAGGATCTCTCCTGAAGAAAACCTGGGTCTGATGGTTCCTTTCTCTGATGAGGAGATCTAGCAGGTGATTAACTCGGCTAACATGAACGCGGCTTCAGGTCCTGATGGTTTCTCTATCCCTTTCTTCAAAAAAAATTGGCTGCAGCTGCGGGATCTTATCTGTAGAGTTATTCAAGGCTTTTGGTTGGGTACGGTGGATGTTTCGCGCCTTAATTATGCGGTCATCACCTTAATTCCTAAAGTTAAGGGCGAATACTTGATTTCGCAATTTAGGCCGATTGCTCTTATTAATAATTTCGCCAAGTTTCCGGCCAAAGGGTTGGCTACACGCCTATCTCCCATTGCCCATCGTACCATCAGCCCTTTTCAGTCGGCTTTTATTAAAGGTCGCTTCATTCTAGATGGGGTTCTGTGTTTACATGAGATCGTTCATGACCTTAAGATTCGAAAGACAAAAGCAGTCATTCTTAAACTTGATTTTGAGAAGGCTTACGATTCGGTTAGCTGGCCTTTTTTGTGTAGAGTGTTGTTTGCCAATGGATTCGATGGTCCTCTTGTCCATAGGATTATGTAGTTAGTCTCAAGGGGCCACACTGCTATTAATGTTAACGGCCAGGTCAGTAAGTTCTTTGCTAATGGTAGGGGCCTGCGGCAAGGTGACCCCCGCCTCGCCTATCCTGTTTAATTTTGTGGCTGATGCTTTATCTCGCCTGTTATCTAGGGCAGCTGCCTCTGGGCATATATCCCCTGTTAGCACCCATCTTATCCCCCCTGGTCTGACCCATCTCCAATACGCGGACGACACCATTATCATGGTGGAGCTAAATGGCGCCTGCATAGCGCACCTTAAGTTTATTCTTCTCTACTTCGAAGCGATGTCTGGTCTTAAGATTAATTTTGCAAAAAGTGAAGTGGTTGTTACTAGGGTCAAGGTTTCGAAAGCCATTTGAGTGGCTCACCTTCTCAATTGCAAGCTGGGGTCCTTTCCATTCAAATACCTAGGTCTTCCGATCTCCCCAGATGTGCTTCATGCTAAGGATTTTGCCCCTGTTGTTACCAAGGTGGGGAACAGCGTCCTACCCTGGCGGGGCAGATATAATTCGAATGCAGGTAAAGTAGCTCTTATTAACGCCTGTCTCTCCTTCCTCCCTATGTTCCTGATGGGCTTCTACCTCCTGTCGGCTGGGATTCATGCTGGGTTTGATAAACACCGTGGTGCATTTTACTGGAATGCGGCGGACAACCGCCGCAAGTACCGCTTTGTGAAATGGAAGCTGATGTAAAGACCCAAAAACCTTGGGGGGTTGGGGATCCTTAACACGTCCATCATGAACCAATGCTTACTGATTAAATGGTGGTGGAAGATTATGAGTGCGGAGGACCAGCCCCTGTGGTTGGACATCCTGAAAGCTAAATATTTCCCGTCCTCTAGCCCAATGTTTGCCTTGTCGCGTGGTGGCTCGCAGTTCTGGAAGGCGTTGGTCAAAGTTCGGCCGATTTTTCAATCATTCGTTAAGTTTGTCGTTGGGGACGGCTCCTCGATTAGGTTTTGGTTAGACTGGTGGTGTGGAGATTCACCCCTCTCGGTGACCTTCCCCACCCTGTTTTCTTATTGTTCGCATCCTGCCATTTCTATTGCTAGGTTAGCTTCCCAGGGGTGGAACCTGATCTTCCGGCACTCCCTGTCGCCTGGAGAGTTCGAAGAGTGGCAGCGTCTTACTGTCCTCTTCCCTTCGCTCTCGTCGGCTAGGGACTCGGTGATCTGGCCGTTGTCCTCCTCTGGTCGGTTCTCGGTGAAATCTCTTTACTCCAAGCTCATTGGGGGCACGCCCACTAATCGCTTCTCCCAGGTCTGGAAGGCTCGTCTTCCCCCTAAGATTAAAATCTTCTTATGGCAAGCCTTTCAGCGGCGGCTGCCCTCGGCTGATCAAATTCGTAAGAGAAATGGCCCGGGCTCCCAGTTCTGTGCTTTGTGTGGTGCTGTTGAGGACACTGAACATAATTTTTTCACTGTCACCAGGCTAAGCTCATTTGGAGTTGCGTTCGGGATTGGTTAAATGTCTCTTGGGCCCCTGCCTCCTTTGCGGAACTGCGGGCTTTGGCCCATGACCTTTCGGGCGTCTCTCGGCGACTCTTTTGGGTGGGCTTGGGAGCGTTGTGCTGGTTCCTTTGGACGACTAGGAACAAATTTACTATTGAGCATGTGTTTCCTGCTAAACCTGCTGATTGCTTATTTAAATCATGTGCCCTCCTGCAGTAGTGGAAATCATTGACTAAGGACGACGACCATGAGGCGTTCACAGCGTTAACCTCCAAAATTCGGACGACGGCGTCTCTCCTTTGCAGACAAGCGCAGGGTGACTAAGGGTTTTTGTTTGACTGCTTGGCTTCTACCAGTTGGGTGATCCTTCTTCCGGCCTGCGTGCCGTGTACTGGCGTGGGTGCCATGTACCAGACTTCTCTTTGTGTTTTTACTTTGGCTGCTGTTGGGGCCTCGGGTTCTTGCTACATTCCTGCGTTGGTATTGTGACCTGCCGTATGGCTTTATTTATAAAGTCGGGCGTATGCCTTTTCTCTAAAAAAAAATTATGCCCATATACTCCCAAGCTGCATAGATATCCCCCGATCTAGTTCTTGATTGGAAACTTCCTTCATCCATCCAGAATCACTGGTTCCGAATAATGTCAAGCACTATGAAAGATCTCCCTATCAGAACGTCCGACTTCCTAACAAGTACCAGATAGGAAGATACTCCGTTGCTAGCCTAAAACATCTTGAGTGCTTTTCATACCACAGTAAGCTGACGCAATAAACTTCAACGGAGTGCGGACTTTTACCAGCTACATATGGCTGGCCAAGATTTTCTATCGGACTTTACATATTGTGTGCAACAAGTAGTTCTGACAAGGTTTCAAATTTCTCGTAATGTTGTGTGCAACAAGTAGATTTTGACCAGGTTACTTATTCTTCCACAACTCATTAATTTGCTTTGCACACAGTGAGAAGTTACTAATTGGTTCCATCAAGCGTCCTGGAGCAGAAAAACTATAATCGCACAAAACATCAAGGGCTCTAATCTAAGATTATCGTGTGATGCTGCTTGTCGATGATGTGTCTATCCCATCATAGCACTGCGTCTCCATGTACTCCTCCCCGTCACATCCCCTCCTTTCCAGTGCACGAGAACGCAACACGCTTACACATCGATAGGTTCAACAGTCAATCAAACATCAGAAGTTCAAACTTCGGGAAAAAAGAGAAGGCGTCAACCTGGGGCTTGGCCTCGAGGTCGCAGAGCCTGTGGAGCCTGCGGAGCTCCGGCGAGTCTCCTCCAGCGGCCACCTCGACACAGCCCACGCCACCGTCGGACGGGTCGCTGCACAGCGGCTTGACCGGACATCTCGGGGTGAGCTATCGAAGTACCCGCGCCGCCTCCTCCGGCGGTAAGTGTGGTCTGTTCTGCGCCGGCCACATTGTTGCCATGGCGGCGGTTTGGCTTCTCTCCTCTGTTGTTGGCTTGCTCGGTGGTCGCCTGGAGTCTCCAGTTCCGGTGGGCGGCGAAGGCTGGTTTTGCGATGCTGGGCCTCTCAGCGATCCTAGCGAAAATGCAAAACGAAGGCCGAGGTCCACACAAAGGCTTTAATTTTTGAAGAATTAATACTCATACTTTTAAGTTTGAAAAAACACACATAACCAAAGAGAGTGTACATATGTGCAGATTATCATGATGAAATACTTTAAAATGAGAACTACACAAAAAATCGCTTTTCAGCATATGTATTGTTCATCCTCAAAGTTCATAAAAAAATTGTAGCTTGTAATTCAAGATATTTCATCATAAGATTTGGCACACATATTCATTAGATCGTTGTATACTTGTATATCTTTTCATAATTTTTTTGAAATTGAAAAGTTCAGAATTTTGAACTTTTCAAAGTTAAGGCCTCCATGGAGCTCGGCCTCCAAAACGCTCTACTTGTGATCGTTATCCTATTCTGCCCCTGTTATGCTGGGATTGTGGGGGCTAGCACGTCGCGAGCTTGGGAGGCAAATGATTATTCGTGCGGAATCAGTCAACTGACCCAAAGTATTTCCCATTCAATAGTAGAGAAATATAAAAATAAAACGGTTAAAAAAGAGTAATGTTTGTTGTCCTGCCAGGCAGAGTACTTCATCCAACTTTACACGTCCCCTTCCCCCGATCTCTCTGTTTTGATTTTCCCCTCTCTGGTGTTGACAGAACCCAACCATATAGTGTTAGGAACATATCTCCCTTATCACGATTATGTGGATACATGATACAAATCTCAATATGATATGGTTTAGCACGGGAGGAGCACAAAATTAGGGATAGGCCGCGGCGGCAAAGAGGAAGGATGCACTCGTTTGGTCATGAGGCGACCGAGGAAGAAGACCAAGTTGTGCTTGTTCATAAAGCTACTCCTTTTTATCCTGTTTCACCAGCCAAGGCCCATTACCAGCCCGAGCCAATTCATGCGTTCACGGAGCATCGCTTTGCCATGCATGCTACCAGGCTACTAACGCAATACCAGCGAAGGCCCATTACCAGGCTACCAGCCAAGGCACCCACCAATTCGAGTAACCTACTTGATGCATATTGCTTGGCTTCGGGCCAAAGGGTAAACTATGATAAATCGTCCATATTTTTCAGTAAGGGATGCCCGGAGACCCTTAGGGTGGAGATAAAGAATATACTTAATGTGCAGAATGAGTCTTTGAGTGAAAAGTATTTGGGTCTGCCGACCGATGTTGAACAGTCCAAAAATGGCACCTTCAAATATTTACGAGACAGAGTTTGGGAAAGGATAAAGGGATGGATGGAGAAACTTTTATCAGTGGCAGGAAAGGAGGTTCTCATAAAATCTGTGGCTCAAGCTTTACCAGTTTTTTCGATGTCTTGCTTCAGATTACCTCGAGGCCTTTGTGGAAGCATTACGTCACTCATTCATCAATTTTGGTGGGGGAGCAAGAGAGGCAAGAGGAAACCATGTTGGGTAGCTTGGGATTTGATGACCCGACCGAAAAGTTTGGGAGGACTTGGCTTTCGGGATATAGAAATCTTCAACTTGGCACTTTTGTCTCGGCAAATTTGGAGATTATTGAATGATCCCTCCTCTCTTAGTGCACAAATCCTTAAAGCATCATATTTTCCACAATGTACAGTCCTTGAAGCTCAACTAGGTCCACATCCTTTTCAGGTGTGGCGATCTATACTTGACGGGAGAGATATTATCACCCAAGGAGCTATCCGGCGTATTGGTGATGGAACTACCACGAACATATGGCAACATAGTTGGATCCCAAGGGACGGAATGATGAAGCCGGTGGCCTCCTTAGTTGCTGACCCACCGCAACTGGTTTCTGATCTGATCGACCACACTAGAGTTGCGTGGCGAGATGACTTGCTTAGACAGGTGTTCATACCCATTGATGTGGAGGCGATCTTGCAAATACCGCTCTGTACACGGCGTGTGGACGATTTCTGGGCATGGAATGATGATCCAAGGGGGCGTTTTTCTGTACGGTCAGCTTATAAGATGATTGTCAAGATCAAGATTGGGCGCGAGGCATGGCTGGAGGAAAGGGAGGATCCTTCCAACTCTGAACATGAGATGAGGGGGTGGAACTCGCTATGGAACATGTCAGTGCCACCGAAACTGCGCCTTTTCACTTGGCGATTGGCGCAACACTCACTCCCTACGGAAGATGTCCTAAACCATCGTCATATGGCCACTACGAGTGCTTGCTCCCTATGCGGAGGGCAGGATAGCTGGCGGCATTCTTTGCTGGAGTGTAATGTGTCTAGGTGTGTGTGGGCACTTTCAGAAGCCGAGATGGTCGAGCACATGTGGGCAACCTCAGAACCTGACGCACGGCTGTGGCTCTTTGCCATGAATGACTCTCTTCCACCGGAGCAATTTCAGTTGATGATTGTTACTTTATGGGCGATTTGGAGTGCAAGACGGAAAGCTATACATGAGGATATATACCAGACTCCGTTTTCCACTGACAACTTCATCAAAGCTTACTTATCAGACATAGAGTTTTTGAAGAAGAAGAAGGAGGAAGCACATGGGATAGCAGTACCACGACCCCGTACGTGGATTCCACCACCAACAGATTACTACAAACTCAATGTGGACGTGGCCGTGTCACGCCCAGGTACATTTGGCGCAGTTGGTGTGGTTTGCAGGGATGAGAGAGGTTTGTTCATGGGAGCGTCAGCTCTCGTTTTCAGAGGACTGCACAACCCCCAAGTGCTAGAAGCACTAGCTGTTCGGGAGGCATTAGCACTTTCAGAAGATCTCTATATCAACCATTTACTTGTTGCCTCCGATTGCAAGTTGGTGGTAGATGCAATCAGACAGGGAAGCTCAGCAGAATTTGGAGCCATTGTCGAGGAAATCAAGACTAGAGCAACTACCTTTATTTCATGTTCGTTTACTCATGAGTATAGGACCTCCAATACGGAGGCCCATAATCTCGCAAAGCATGCGTTATCTTTAGGGTTTGGCCGACACACTTGGCTAGGACAACCCGGCGATCTTCTTTTTGTACCTATGAACATTATGATTCAGTAATAAAGCTTTGTGAGATTCTCAAAAAAAAAAACCAATTCGAGTATCCGACACTAAGTTGAGGGCCTAATAAACCCGGACGGAGGTAGTACTATACATAGCAGCGGTGCAGGCACAAGTGCGGTTACCACTTATTACATCTTCTTGCCAACTCCCACTTACTTGGCCGTCCGGACGCTGCAGTCCCTCAGGACTGAGGGCCCTCTGTGGATTCTTGTCCAATGAGCTTCTTCGCGTACAGGTTGTAGCACTCTACGGATTCCAGGAATTCCTCGAAGCCAGGGACCTCCACGTCCCGATCGAATGCGAGGTTCGGTTGAGCAAAGGACAAGAGAGCAGGAGAGCTCTACATACGACTCGGAGCTGCTCGGTAGATCTTGCCGAGAGCTCCATTGGAGATATACATTGGTTTGTCCCACCGCTCCATGAAATCGGGGTACTTCCTTGGTCATAGTGACTGGAGAATTTTAGCTGGAGCTCCTGACTTGGCGAAGTCAACTGCCATCGAATACAAAGTAGCTAGCTGGAGGCAGTCAGGGCTCTGAACTTTCATTGGATGACGGTCTGCGTGAATCGAGTGAGCAGTTGAGATTGCATCGAGCGAGTCATTATCATGTAATCGACAAAGTACTTCTGAATAGACTGTAGTTCATCAGATGTTTTGGTAAGATTTTAGGTGTAAACGTGTCAGGCGAGGAAAGTACATTTGCTTGTCGAAAAGATAGCTCTGAACTGCTTATCAGAGCTAACTAGTAAATTGTTGTGACCCTACCAATGTTAGAGACATATGCTGAAGAGCGTTTTAAAGCTAAGAGCACTTTAAAACTCAATCATGCATAGCTGTTTTCTTTAGGCCTTGTTTGGTTGTGTTGGTTTTGAAGGGGATAGTGAGGGATTAAATCCCCTGCAAGTCAAAATCCTTTCAATCCCCTTAAGACCTCTCAAATCCCCTTGGAGAAGGGATTAACCGAACGCCCTTAGAGGATGGCATAAATGTCTTTTTTCTGAAATAAGTGCCACATTTCTAAACAAAATTAATGAAAAAAAATCTCAAACGAAGGAGAGTTGCATATAATTGCATTAAGAAGAAATGTAGATACGGTACAAACACACAGCCAGCCCCCCCCCCCCCCCCTCCTATAACAGCTATAAACCGACACACGACGAGCAATAAAAAAGATGAACCACACTCAACCCATGACCAAACTAAGACTCTCCCATGATCAGCCTGGCCAAGCCTTTGGCCCCAACCTTCGTTCAAAGCATTCTAAGTTTTGTGTTGGCTGTTCTGCCATCTTGGCTGAGTTCGACACTCGTAGCCAGTTCTCTCTGGTCATGTTGCTATATCACATATTTCATTAAGTGTGTGCACTTATCACCTAAAGCATTTTCTCAGTAAAGCCTTTTTCGGTAAAGCATTGATATCATTTTTTATACTCTCAAATATAATCGTTGAAAAAGGCTTCGAGATAACAAATATTATTGAAATGCTACAGTTGTAAAAACTGATATTTCGATTATATTTGAGAGTATAAAAAATGATATTAGTCAAATAAAACAATCTTCAGTAAAAATTAGCAGCAAAAACCTAGGAAGAGAAATTAAAATGAATAAATAGTCACGAATATACCTCGAGTGTAACAACATAATCCATTATGCGTGGCCTTGCTGTAGTGTAGTCCATAAGTGTATCAACCTTCTCTGGAATCAGTTTTCTCATCCTAAGTGATAAAATAGAGATCCTCGTCCAAATCGCCTCAGGAGCATTCATTCGGATGAGGCTTGACTATCAAAGATTAAAGTATACTATCACAAATGCTCGTGGGTTGCTATAAAACTAAAATATGAGGATTAAGCTCATGGCTTAAGCATAATTTTAAGTTGGAGTCACATTTTTGCATCTTGTTATTTGTGCATTCTTCAAGTGTTGGTCTAACATAAAAGTAGTAGCGAACTTGTTAATCTCTACTTCTAATGGCGCAGTTGGTGAATAGTCTGCCGGTTATTTTTCGCTGGTTTTATTTCGCCTCACCACTTTCGTTGGTTTTATTTCGCTAGTTTATTTCGTCTCTCTCCCACCTGCCTTTTCGCTTCACCACCCACATAAACCCATCAGATTAGTTACCATATAAAAAATAAATCGCAATCAATCAAGTATTGATGATCAGATTAGTTACCATATAAAAAATAAATCGCAATCAATCAAGTATTGATGGGATATTTCCTTATATTGATGTGATTTTCCCTTTCTTATCATCAATCATCTCTACTGCCGAAAAAAATGTGTAGCTTTCCTTTTCCTGCCAACCAATCGTGTCCCGTCTCCCTACATCCGCCCTCGTTGCTCTGCCTCCCGCACGAAAAAAACCCTCTCGTTTGACCTCCCCCAAACCCCGCACGATGGAAAAACCCAGCCGCCTGCTTCCCCTCCTCTCGACCGCTCCATACGTCCAGATCGCGGGCCCATCCCCATCCTCCTCTCACGTCACGGCGGCCGATGGACTGCCGCCACCACCCTCCTACTCTCTCGCCGTCGCCGCCCTCCCGCTCGCTCGCCGCAGCTATCGCCACCAATCCCGGCGAGGGCGTCGTTGCTGCTATGTAGCCTCCTTTCCCCATTAAAGCCTGACCATGGCAACGGTGCCCTCTCATGTGTCCCACGGTGAGGTTTGGGGAGGCGTGACCACAATCCAGTAGGGATCTCACCGCGGACCCGTCCGCTAGGATGAGTGTTGCCTCCGTTGCGAATGGGATCGAAGGGAGGGACTACTTCGTCGTCAATCTCGGCGAGGCAGCGGTCGATTGGGAGCCCGGTTGTGAACTGTTGGAAATATGCCCTAGAGGCAATAATAAATTAGTTATTATTATATTTCCTTGTTCATGATAATCGTTTATTATCCATGCTATAATTGTATTGATAGGAAACTCAGATACATGTGTGGGTACATAGACAACACCATGTCCCTAGTAAGCCTCTAGTTGACTAGCTCGTTGATCAATAGATGGTTACGGTTTCCTGACCATGGACATTGGATGTCGTTGATAACGGGATCACATCATTAGGAGAATGATGTGATGGACAAGACCCAATCCTAAGCCTAGCACAAAGATCATGTAGTTCGTATGCTAAAGCTTTTCTAATGTCAAGTATCTTTTCCTTAGACCATGAGATTGTGCAACTCCCGGATACCGTAGGAATGCTTTGGGTGTACCAAACGTCACAACGTAACTGGGTGGCTATAAAGGTACACTACGGGTATCTCCGAAAGTGTCTGTTGGGTTGGCACGAATCGAGACTGGGATTTGTCACTCCGTGTGACGGAGAGGTATCTCTGGGCCCACTTGGTAGGACATCATCATAATGTGCACAATGTGACCAAGGGGATGATCACGGGATGATGTGTTACGGAACGAGTAAAGAGACTTGCCGGTAACGAGATTGAACAAGGTATCGGATACCGACGGTCGAATCTCGGGCAAGTACAATACCGCTAGACAAAGGGAATTGAATACGGGATCGATTGAGTCCTTGACATCGTGGTTCATCCGATGAGATCATCGTGGAAAATGTGGGAGCCAACATGGGTATCCAGATCCCGCTGTTGGTTATTGACCGGAGAACGTCTCGGTCATTTCTGCATGGTTCCCGAACCCGTAGGGTCTACACACTTAAGGGTTGATGACGCTAGGGTTATAAAGGAAGTTTGTATGTGGTTACCGAATGTTGTTCGGAGGCCCGGATGAGATCCCGGACGTCATGAGGAGTTCCAGAATGGTCCGGAGGTAAAGATTTATATATGGAAAGTTGTTGTTCGGGTTCCGGGAAAAGTTCGGGTTTTTTCCGGTATTGTACCGGGAAGCTTCCAGAAGGTTCCAGAGGATTCCGAAGGGGTCCGGAGGTCCAGAAATTGTTCCACCACGTCCAATACAGCAGCATGGGCTGTAGAGGGGCGCCCTAGCCTTAATGGGCCAGGGGCACCAGCCCCCCCAAGGCCCATGCGCATGGGAGAGGGGAAACCCTAAGGGGGAGGGCCTCCACTTGACTTGGGAGGCACTCCTCCCCCCTTGGCCGCCACCCCCAACCCTAGATGAGATCTAGGGGGGGAGGCCCCCTCTCCCCCCACCTATAAATAGTGGAGGGGTGGGAGGGCAGCCGCACCCCAAGTTCTGGCGCAGCCCTCCCCCTCTCCCAAGTTCTCCTCCTCTCCCGCGGTGCTTGGCGAAGCCCTGCAGGATTGCCACGCTCCTCCACCACCACCACGCCGTCGTGCTGCTGCTGGATGGAGTCTCGGTCATGTCTGCATGGTTCCCGAACCCGTAGGGTCTACACACTTAAGGTTCGATGATGCTAGGGTTATAAAGGAAGTTTGTATGTGGTTACCGAATGTTGTTCGGAGTCCCGGATGAGATCCCAGACGTCACGAGAAGTTCCGGAATGGTCCGGAGGTAAAGATTTATATATGAGATCTAGGGGGGCCGGCCCCCTCTCCCCCCACCTATAAATAGTGGAGGGGTGGGAGGGCAGCCGCACCCCAAGTTCTGGCGCAACCCTCCCCCTCTCCCAAGTTCACCTCCTCTCCCGCGGTGCTTGGCGAAGCCCTGCAGGAATGCCACGCTCCTCCACCACCACCACGCCGTCGTGCTGCTGCTGGATGGAGTCTTCCTCAACCTCTCCCTCTCTCCTTGCTGGATCAAGGCATGGGAGACGTCACCAGGCTGTACGTGTGTTGAACGCGGAGGTGCCGTCCGTTCGGCACTAGGATCTCCGGTGATTTGGATCACGACGAGTACGACTCCTTCAACCCCGTTCTCTTGAACGCTTCCGCTTAGCGATCTACAAGGGTATGTAGAAGCACTCTCCTTCCCCTCGTTGCTAGTCTCTCCATAGATAGATCTTGGTGACTCGTACGAAAATTTTGAATTTCTGCTACGTTTCCCAACAGTGGCATCATGAGCTAGGTCTATTGCGTAGATTCTTTGCACGAGTAGAACACAAAGTAGTTGTGGGCGTTGATTTTGTTCAATATGCTTACCGTTACTAGTCCAATCTTGATTCGGCGGCATTGTGGGATGAAGCGGCCCGGACCGACCTTACACGTACACTTACGTGAGACAGGTTCCACCGACTGACATGCACTTATTGCATAAGGTGGCTAGCGGGTGCCAGTCTCTCCCACTTTAGTCGGATCGGATTCGATGAAAAGGGTCCTTATGAAGGGTAAATAGCAATTGGCATATCACGTTGTGGCTTTTGCGTAGGTAAGAAACGTTCTTGCTAGAAACCCATAGCAGCCACGTAAAACATGCAAACAACAATTAGAGGACGTCTAACTTGTTTTTGCAGGGTATGCTATGTGATGTGATATGGCCAAGAAGAATGTGATGAATGATATGTGATGTATGAGATTGATCATGTTCTTGTAATAGGAATCATGACTTGCATGTCGATGAGTATGACAACCGGCAGGAGCCATAGGAGTTGTCTTTATTTATTGTATGACCTGCGTGTCATTGAACAACGCCATGTAATTACTTTACTTTATTGCTAACAGGTAGCCATAGTAGTAGAAGTAATAAGTTGGCGAGACAACTTCATGGAGACACGATGATGGAGATCATGGTGTCATGCCGATGACGATGATGATCATGGAGCCCCGAAGATGGAGATCAAAAGGAGCAAAATGATATTGGCCATATCATGTCACTTTTTGATTGCATGTGATGTTTATCATGTTTATGCATCTTATTTGCTTGGAACGACGGTAGTAAATAAGATGATCCCTCATTAAAATTTCAAGAAAGTGTTCCCCCTAACTGTGCACCGTTGCGAAAGTTCGTTGTTTCGAAGCACCACGTGATGATCGGGTGTGATAGATTCTAATGTTCACATAAAACGGGTGTAAGCCAGATTTACACACGCGAAACACTTAGGTTGACTTGACGAGCCTAGCATGTACAGACATGGCCTCGGAACACAAGAGACCGAAAGGTCGAGCATGAGTCGTATAGTAGATACAATCAACATGAAGATGTTCACTGATGATGACTAGCCCGTCTCACGTGATGATCGGACACGGCCTAGTTGACTCGGATCATGTAATCACTTAGAAGACTAGAGGGATGTCTATCTGAGTGGGAGTTCATAAGATGAACTTAATTATCCTGAACATAGTCAAAAGATTCTTGCAAATTGTGTCGTAGCTCGCACTTTAGTTCTACTGTTTTAGATATGTTCCTAGAGAAAATTTAGTTGAAAGTTGATAGTAGCAATTATGCGGACTGGATCCGTAAACTGAGGATTGTCCTCATTGCTTCGTAGAATTCTTATGTCCTTAATGCACCGCTCGGTGTGCTGAACCTCGAACGTCGTCTGTGGATGTTACGAACATTTGACATACACGTTTCGATAACTACATGATAGTTCAGTTAAATGGTTTAGAGTAGAGGCACCAAAGACGTTTTCGAAACGTCGCAGAACATGTGAGATGTTTCGAGGGCTGAAATTGGGATTTCAGGCTCGTGCCCACGTTAAGAGGTATGAGACCTCCGACGATTTTCTTAGTCTGCATACTAAGGGAGAAATGGCTCAATCATTGAGCTTGTGCTCAGATTGTCTGAGTACAACAATCACTTGAATTGAGTGGAAGTTGATCTTCCAAATGAGATAGTAATGTTTCTCCAAAGTCAATGCCACCAAGCTGCTAGAGGTTTGTGATGAACTATAACATATCAGGGATAGATATGATGATCCTTGAGATATTCGCGATGTTTGACACTGCGAAAGTAGAAATCAAGAAGGAGCATCAATTGTTGATGGTTAGTAAAACCACTAGTTTCAAAAAGGGCAAGGGCAAGAAGGGATACTTCATGAAATGGCAAATCAGCTGCTGCTCTAGTGAAGAAACCCAAGGTTGAACCCAAACCCGAGACTAAGTGCTTCTGTAATAAGGGGAACAGCCATTGGAGCAGAATCACCCTAGATACTTGGTAGATGAGAAGGCTGACAAGGTCGATAGAAGTATATTGGATATACATTATGTTAATGTGTACTTTACTAGTACTCCTAGTAGCACCAGGGTATTAGATACCGGTTCGGTTGCTAAGTGTTAGTAACTCGAAATAAAAGGCTACGGAATAAATGGAGACTAGCTAAAGGTGAGCTGACGATATGTGTTGGAAGTGTTTCCAAGGTTGATGTGATCAAGCATCGCACGCTCTCTCTACCATCGAGATTGGTGTTAAACCTAAATAATTGTTATTTGGGTTTCCGTTGAGCATAGACATGATTGGATTATGTCTATCGCAATACGGTTATTCATTTAAGAAGAATAATGGTTACTCTGGTTATTTGAATAACCTTCAATGGTCTTGCACCTAAAATGAATGGTTTATTGAATCTCGGTCGTAGTGATACACATGTTCATGCCAAAAGATATAAGATAGTAATGATAGTACCACCTACTTGTGGCACTGCCATGTAAGTCATATTGGTATAAAACGCATGAAGAAGCTCCATGTTGATGGATCTTTGGACTCACTCATTTTTGAAAAGATTGAGACATGTGAACCATGTCTATTGGTATATACGCATGAAGAAACTCCATGCAGATGGACCGTTTGGACTCACTTGATTTTGAATCACTTCAGACATGCAAATCATACCACATGGGCAAGATGACTGAAAGGCTCGTTTTCAGTAAAATGGAACAAAAAGCAACTTGTTGGAAGTAACACATTTTGATGTGTGCAGTCCAATGAGTGCTGAGGCACGCAGTGGATATCGTTATGTTCTTACTTCACGGATGATTTGAGTAGATACTAAGTATATTTACTTGATGAAACACAAGTCTGAATTGTTGAATGGTTCAAGTAATTTCAGAGTGAAGTTGAAGATCATCGTGACAAGAGGATAAAATGTCTATGATATGATCATAGAGATGAGTATCTGAGTTACGAGTTTTGGCACGCAATTAAGACATTGTGGAAATTGTTTCACAATTAATACCGCCCGGAACACCATAGTGTGATGGTGTGTCCGAACATCATAGTTGCACCCTATTGGATATGGTGCATACCATAATGTCTCTTATCGAATTACCACTATCATTCATGGGTTAGGCATTAGAGACAACCGCATTCACTTTAAAATAGGGCACCACGTAATTCCGTTGAGATGACACCATTTGAACTATGGTTTGGAGAAACCTAAGCTGTCGTTTCTTGAAAGTTTGGGGCTGCGACGCTTATGTGAAAAAGTTTCAGGCTGATAAGCTCGAACCCAAAGCGGATAAATGCATCTTCATAGGACACCCAAAACAGTTGGGTATACCTCCAGTCTCAGTTCCGGAAGCAAAAAGGATTGTTTCTAGAATTAGGTCCTTTCCCGAGGAAAAGTTTCTCTCGAAAGAATTGAGTGGGAGGATGGTGGAGACTTGATGAGGTTATTGAACCATCACTTCAACAAGTGTGTAGCAGGGCACAGGAAGTTGTTCCTGTGGCGCCTACACCAATTGAAATAGAAGCTTATGATAGTGATCATGAAGTTTTGGATCAAGTCACTACCGTACCTCGTAGGGTGACAAGGATGCGTACTACTTCAGAGTGGTACAGTAATCCTGTCTTGAAGGTCATGTTGCTAGACAACAATGAACCTACGAGCTATGGAGAAGCGATGGTGGGCCCAAATTCCAACAAATGGTTAGAAGCCATTAAATCCGAGATAGGATCCATGTATCAGAACAAAGCATGGACTTTGGTGGACTTGCCCGATGATCGGCAAGCCATTGAGATAAATGGATCTTTAAGAAGAAGACGGACGCGGACGGTAATGTCACCGTCTATGAAGCTCGACTTGTGGCGAAGAGTTTTTTCACAAGTTTAAGGAGTTGACTACGATGAGATTTTCTCATCCGTAGCGATGCTTAAGTCCGTCGGAATCATGTTAGCATTAGCTGCATTTATGAAATCTGGCAGATGGATGTCAAAACGAGTTTCCTTACCAGTTTTCGTAAGGAAAGATTGTATGCGATACAATTAGAAAGGTTTTGTCGATCCTAAGGATGCTAAAAGGTATGCTAGCTCCTATGATCCTTCCATGGACTAGAGCAAGCATTTCAGAGTTGGAATATACGCTTTGATGAGATGATCAAAGATTTTGGGTTTATACAAAGTTTATGAGAAATTTGTATTTCCAAAGAAGTGAGTGGGAGCACTATAGCATTTCTGATGATTATATGTTGTTGACATATTGTTGATCGGAAATGATGTACAATTTCTGGAAAGCATATAGGGTTATTTGAAAAGTGTTTTTCAATGGAAAACCAGGATTAAGCTCCTTGAACATTGAGCATCAAGATCTATGAGGATAGATCAAAAACGATAAATGGTACTTTCAAATGAGCACATACCTTGACATGATCTTGAAGGTGTTCAAGATGGATCAGTCAAAGAAGGAGTTCTTGCCTGAGTTGTAAGGTATGAAGTTAAGAGTTAAAGCTCGACTACGGCAGAAGAGAGAGAAAGGATGAATGTCGTCCCCTATGCTTCAGACATAGGCTCTATAGTATGCTATGCTGTGTACCGCACCGGAAGTGTGCCTTTCCATGAGTCAGTCAAGGGGTAGAAGAATGATCCAGGAATGGATCATTGGACAACGGTCAAAATTGTCCTTGGAGTAAATAAGGACATGTTTCTCGATTATGGAGGTGATAAAGAGTTCGGCGTAAAGGGTTACGTCGATGCAAGCTTTAACACCTATCCGAGTGACTCTAAGTAGCAAACCGGATACGTATAGTGGAGCAACCATTTGGAATATCTCCAAGTGGAGCGTGGAAGCAGCCTTTACAATATGACCTAGAGATTTGCGAAGTACATACGGATCTGAATGTTACAGATCCTTTGACTAAAACCTCTCTCAAAAGCAAAACATGATCAAACCCCAGAACTCATTGAGTCTTAATCACATGATGATGTGAACTAGTTTAGTGACACTAGTAAACTCTTTGGATGTTGGTCACATGGCGATGTGACCTGTGAATGTTAATCACATGGCGATGTGAACTAGATTATTGACTCTAGTGTAAGTGGGAGACTGTTGGAAATATGCCCTAGAGGCAATAATAAATTAGTTATTATTATGTTTCCTTGTTCATGATAATCGTTTATTATCCATGCTATAATTGTATTGATAGGAAACTCAGATACATGTGTGGGTACATAGACAACACCATGTCCCTAGTAAGCCTCTAGTTGACTAGCTCGTTGATCAATAGATGGTTACGGTTTCCTGACCATGGACATTGGATGTCGTTGATAACGGGATCACATCATTAGGAGAATGATGTGATGGACAAGACCCAATCCTAAGCCTAGCACAAAGATCATGTAGTTCGTATGCTAAAGCTTTTCTAATGTCAAGTATCTTTTCCTTAGACCATGATATTGTGCAACTCCCGTATACCGTAGGAATGCTTTGGGTGTACCAAACGTCACAACGTAACTGGGTGGCTATAAAGGTACACTACGGGTATCTCCGAAAGTGTCTGTTGGGTTGGCACGAATCGAGACTGGGATTTGTCACTCCGTGTGACGGAGAGGTATCTCTGGGCCCACTCGGTAGGACATCATCATAATGTGCACAAATGTGACCAAGGGGTTGATCACGGGATGATGTGTTACGGAACGAGTAAAGAGACTTGCCGGTAACGAGATTGAACAAGGTATCGGATACCGACGGTCGAATCTCGGGCAAGTACAATACCGCTAGACAAAGGGAATTGAATACGAGATCGATTGAGTCCTTGACATCGTGGTTCATCCGATGAGATCATCGTGGAAAATGTGGGAGCCAACATGGGTATCCAGATCCCGCTGTTGGTTATTGACCGGAGAACGTCTAGGTAATGTCTGCATGGTTCCCGAACCCGTAGGGTCTACACACTTAAGGTTCGATGACGCTAGGGTTATAAAGGAAGTTTGTATGTGGTTACCGAATGTTGTTCGGAGTCCTAGATGAGATCCCGGATGTCACGAGGAGTTCCGGAATGGTCCGGAGGTAAATATTTATATATGGAAAGTTGTTGTTCGGGTTCCGGGAAAAGTTTGGGTTTTTTCCGGTATTGTACCGGGAAGCTTCCAGAGGGTTCCAGAGGATTCCGGAGGGGTCCAGAGATCTGGAAATTGTTCCACCACGTCCAATACAGCAGCATGGGCTGTAGGAGGGCGCCCTAGCCTTAATGGTCCAGGGGCACCAGCCCCCCCAAGGCCCATGCGCATGGGAGAGGGGAAACCCTAAGGGGAAGGGCCTCCACTTGACTTGGGAGGCACTCCTCCCCCCTTGGCCGCCGCCCCAACCCTAGATGAGATCTAGGGGGGCCGGCCCCCTCTCCCCCCACATATAAATAGCGGAGGGGTGGGAGGGCAGCCGCACCCCAAGTTCTGGTGCAGCCCTCCCCCTCTCCCAAGTTCTCCTCCTCTCCCGCGGTGCTTGGCGAAGCCCTGCAGGATTGCCACGCTCCTCCACCACCACCACGCCGTCGTGCTACTGCTGGATGGAGTCTTCCTCAACCTCTCCCTCTCTCCTTGTTGGATCAAGGCATGGGAGACGTCACCGAGATGTACATGTGTTGAACGCGGAGGTGCCATCCGTTCGGCACTAGGATCTCCGGTGATTTGGATCACGACGAGTACGACTCCTTCAACCCCGTTCTCTTGAACGCTTCCGCTTAGCGATCTACAAGGGTATGTAGATGCACTCTCCTTCCCCTCGTTGCTAGTCTCTCCATAGATAGATCTTGGTGACTCGTAGGAAAATTTTGAATTTCTGCTACGTTCCCCAACATGAACATGGGAGTTCGTCCCTATGGAGGCGGCGGCCGTGGAGATTGGATGTGAAGCAACCCCACTTGCCGATGGTGGAGGCTTGCCGTCCATGTGATCCTTTCTTCTCCCGGTATCCCCATTCCTTTCCTCCCATTACAAAAGCGAGCATGAATGAGAGCAGGGGCTGATTTTCATCAATTCATTACTCATATTTTTAGTTGCTTTTTTGAGATTATACAAGATGGTCCCGATCTGTTTTGTCAAATTACTTGGATCGTCTTATGGAATTGAAAGCCATCGTATTTTTCACCTCATGTTATTTCTTAATCCTTGTCCCACTAGGCATCCACTACATGTTTGGTAATGACGTGATGTTGAGGCGGCTAGAAGAAGCTCAGCAGCCAGATCAAGGGCTATCGAGATGGATCTGGGAGCCAAGCAGTAGTTCTTCTATTAAATTTTGGTTATTATATTTTCTATTGTTACGATTGTGGGATGGTTGATTTTGACTCGGTGTAACATTTGCATTTGTTTCCCCAGCTTGTTGGCGTAGATGCGTGGCACTGCGGCAACTAATCAAGAGCAAGGGCAGTGCACATCAGAGCTACGCTGAATGTAGCGAGCCAACCATGAATTGGGTATGTTCACACGAGGGATGGGAGAGGAGAGGAACATTAACATTTTTCATGATTTGGATAAAAATTTCAGTTTGTAGTTTCTCCGTACGTGGCAACACACTAGCGGTACTCATGGGCTTAGGATGAAAGTAGCGCCAGCAGAATCAGTTGGTTGGATGGAAAGGCGGTTGTTGCCCTTGTCCCTTGGTGCTAGCCTACCGTGGCGGCCTCACTAACTTGCTCATTGTGAATACGAGTTTGTGGGGTCGCGAGTTGCTGCAGATTTGTTTTTATCACTTTTTACAATATTTATTGATGTATCCCTAACTCATCGAGTCATTTTTAGCTTTGATTTCCCACATACGCCAGCCTAAATATCCCATGGTCAGAATATTTGCATGGTTAGTGGACATTGTCCCTTTCTTTCTAATGTTTAGTATTTTATATTGCCGATAGAAATAATTTTATCCGCTTGATTTAGGAAGTGCACATAGGTAGGTCAACATATTTTGTAGCTCTTTCAGATGTAAAAGTATATGTTGCATAAGAAATTATTATCTTCCAAGCATACTCACATTTCACTAACAAATAGGGGGAGGTTCAGATTTCAGAGCAATGATAAAAAGGTTTGTTCCTCACTCTTTTGTTGGAATTTTAGTTCCAAGTTAACATGATTTCTTATCCGCTTCATAAGTCATGCATTTGCTTAATTAGGTGATAAGTAGAGCAAAAAAAATTGATCATGTTATTGTGGGGTTTGTTTAAACTCCAACATAAGGAATTCTGGTTTAAGAAAAAAGACTTTTGGCTTCTTTAATTACAAATTGATTGCAACATCGTGTTAGTATGTGATTTCTCACATCTGGTTATAATATTTGTGAAGACGTGCATTGCACGTGCACTTGGAAGCGGGCCCGTGGCCCGCGTTGGACGGTGCCGACGCTGACCCGGGCCACCTCCTCCGCGTATTCTTGGAGCTGTGGCTGGCCGATTTACATGAAATTAATTCCCTCAGTTCTGGTGGCAAATATAATACACATAATCCATATAGTTATGCACTAGCTAGTGTGTGTGTGAAATAGATGGATTATGGTTCCGTACCCAAAGATGGATATGTGTGTGTGTTAGAGAGAGAGAGGGGGAGAGAGAGTGAGGAAGAGGGAGGGAGAGTGTGTGTGTGTGAGGATTTGATGGTAAAAAAGGTCGCCAATGTCGTAATATTGAACTCTTAAAGTTAATGTGGCCCCGTTGCAACGCACGGGTGTTCTTCTAGTTTATTTTAGGTCCCACATGACAATATAAGTGCATTTGTTTATTTATATCTCTTGAAAGGCGACGCGGCGTTTTGTCTCCTAGGTGCATATGTACCCATTGTCGAAATACACATTTCGAAAAGTTGAAAAATTCGTAACAAAATTTCCATGTGTATATCCGGACATTTTATGTGCGTTCACAGGGTTTCGGTGAAAAACGACGTTTTTATGGCTTGTGTAAAAAAGATAAAGAAATGCGTCGTGAATAGTTAGAATGAAGCATCTGAAATTGTCTCTTTTACACAAGCCACAAAAAAGTCGTTTTTCACTGAAACCTTGTGCACGCACATAAAATGTTCGGATATACACGCGGGATTTTTGTTCCGGATTTTTCAACTTTTCAAAATGTGTATTTCGACAATGGATGCATATGCACCTAGGAGCCAAAGGCAATTACCGCTTGAAATGTTGCTAGTCTCACATGTGGGTAAGGGTTCTTTTATTTTATTGGTGAAGGTTGTCAGTCTCAGAAGTGAACTCACCACCAACTCCAACCTTTATAAGTAGGAAAGATATGGACAAGGCCTATTAAACGGCAAAGATTAATTTAAGGAGAAAGCAAGAATTGGCAACATCCATCTATTAGGCTTATATATGTAACATGGCCGGATATCAATCTAACATGGAAACGAAGCTGACAATATGAAATCTAGATGCCTTTCAGTTTTAGTATAACATTACGATAACTACCTTTATCTTCTTTGAGGGAAGACAAAAGAATCAACCAGGTTCTCGGCTCCATGGTCATATACAATTTCAAGTACTCTGATGTCACTAGGATGGAGACAAGGATTATTTTTATATTGCAACTTTTCCAACAACAATTGTTGTTTTATATTTCCCCATTATCTTCAGAAAAGTACGGCCAACCATTATCCTTCTGCTCTTTGCTGTTTTTTGTAATTCTGATGTACACTTGACCATATTTTAATTCGCTTGTTTCGTCCAAACAACCAATAAGAACATGGCCTTTCCGAACATGAATCTTACATCTAGTTCTTATGTCAGTCAGCCTATTATCTTGATGGGCCTTAAGAATCATCAACATGCAAGGCTCTAAACTTGGTTCATAACCTTGCAGTAACATTTTCGATGTCGTCTTTGTTTTAGCACTACCAATTTTCCCTAGAACAGAGAGACCAACTTATCTATTCGTCAGCATTTCAGCTAATTCATGCATGTCATCTTGTTGCATTAACTCAAATATCTCATCTTTTATTCCAAAAGTCGAAAGGAGAGATAGTTTTGCGATTCATATAGCATGGTTGGGCTTTGCTCCAACTTGTAGTGTTAAAAATTGTATTCTTAGATTCGAATTTCATCATGCTAGGCCGTAGAGAAAGATTACGAAAGGAATCAGGGTCGACAGAAATAACTCCTTTGTAGCCACCATACCTCGTTTGAAAAGCTGAATAGTGAGCCATTTCTTTGGCAAATCTCTCAGACATCTTCCCAATACCATCAGAAAATATGTATTTAGTGCCATCAGTGGTGACTTCAATATCTGGAATCTCTTCCATAACCCGTGGTAGGATTTCAATTATTTTTCTAGAGATGCTGAACAGCTGGCCCGCTCTAGTCGCACACTAAAATATTGAACGAATTTCTTCAAAGTGGCCCATCCACTTTCTTATATCCTCGGCCTTCACGGAATCATTAGAATCAACCAACTAAACAGAACTTCCACGAAGTTGACTTGCTGAGAAGGCCAGGAATTCATACTTCTTTGGACCAAGGGAAAATCCTTCTTTCATGATGGATAAAATGAGATAATACAAACCACTTTTCTAGGGTCGAGAAAAGAACCTCATCCAGTTCTAGCAGAGATAGCATCTAGAAAAAATATCCAAGTTCCTAACAAATACCGAATAGGAAGATACTCAACTGCTAGCCTAAAACATCTTGAATGCTTTTCACACCACTTGTGACTTTACTGCGGACTTTTACCAGTTACATATGGCTGATGAGTTATGACCAAGCTTTTCTTTATGAATTTTAATATTGTTTGCAATGAGTAGGTTCTTATAAGGTTTCAAATCTCTCGTAATGTTGTGTGCAACAAATAGATACTGACCAGGTTTCTTACTCTTGCACACCTTATTAACATGTTCTGCAAAAAGATGCCACACAAACACAAAAGGCTTGGTGAGTTTTGTTGGAGAGTGCCATCAACTAAAAGAGAACTCAATTGTAATCTTACATTGGGTGAATTTTGTTTTCCAAGTTACACTTACACCTGTTAATTTTGCGATGGCATTGGGCTTGTTTGGTCTAACTTACTCTAGTGCTTATGTTAGCCAGCCAATTCTAGCATAACTCAGTGATGGACCTGCTCTAGATCTAGCATTCGTGTATACAATCAACAGTTTACACGCCATTACTATGAACTAAAGCTCAAGATCGCACTGAGAGGTTACTAATTGATTCCATAAGGCATATTGGAGCACAAAATCATACTCAGAGAACAGAGCTGTAGACATGAAATGCCTGCAGATAAACATGTTGAATCTACAAACTACATAATCGCATAAAACATCAAGGGCTCTAATCTAATCTTACTATGTGATGCTGCCTGTCGATGCAGTTGATCCCATCATAGTGCTGCATCTCCACGTACTCTTCCCCGTCCAGCACCAACTTCTATGCCCGACAATGTAGCATGCTTAGATCGATGATTCAACAATAAAACATCGGTAATCCCAACAACATAAGAAGAGAGAAAAGGGCATCAACCTGGGGCTTGGCCTCGAGGTCGGCGGGCTTGTGAAGCTCTGATGAGCCGCCTCCAGCGGCCACCATGGCGTAGCCCGCCCTACTGTCCGACGAGTTGCTGCGCGGCGGCTTGGCCGGGCGTCTCGGGTCGACGTTGTCGAAGTACCCGCACCGCGCGCCTGGCCTCCACCCGCACCGCCTCCTCGGGCGGCAAGTGCGGTTCGTTCCGTGCCGGCCACGTCGCTGCCATGCATGTTTATCTGTAATGGGAGTATCATATACTAGTATCATGCATATGATACTAGTGTATGATACTACATTCGTATTGCATGATATCATATATTGGTATCATATAGGACTACATCTATTGTCATCCATGATACAAAGTAGCACATCATTTAATATGATACGGTATCATGATATTATAATCAAGGCTCTCTTTCTTCATTTAATTCTTTGCCACCTCATCATAATTGCGTTGACATGCATGATACTACCTATGATACTCCCATTACAACCAACCTTATATTCTCTCCTCTCCTTTTGGCTCGCTCGGTGGTCACCTGGGCGGAGAAGGCTGGTTTTGCGCTGGCGGCGGCGCCCTGTTTGGGCGGTAGGGCACAATTTTTTTCTTAACTGGGTAGAGCACAATTGGGCAAGCTACATGCCGTGAACGCGATAGTCGTTCTTTTTATGGCCAAAGAGGTAATCGTTGATCCTATAATCCGCTCCGTCCATTTGTTTCGAAGCTTGTCAAAATTCAAAATGAAAATGTCTTTCATAAGAGGGTTTGCAAAAAAATGATTTTTTTCAGGAAAAACTGAATTTATTTTTTGCAAGGGAAGAAAAACTTGGTGATAGAATGATTGCATGGATGTTCAACTCTGCACACAAATACATAAGATTTTTCATGGTAGATTAGAGTGGACCAACAATTTCCTCGGAAATCATGGGCAATGAAATCATAAGAAAGAAAAACCTAATGGATTGTGACATTATTAATGAAACAATCCACGTACGAAAAATTGCTAACTACAACCTTATAACATTTCTTTGAATTTTTTATGGAATTAGAGAGGTACTTTGGGATTTAAGACCTTGACGCCATCATCTTTGGCGCGAAAACCGTGAATCATAGATTTCAAAGCTGAAGTTGTCAGCGTAAATGTGAAACTGAGTAATTATTGGTATGCCTTTAATTGATTCTCTTTTGTATTACTGCCAGTCCATGGATAAATTTGTTATGTCTTTACATTCTTCATCCTCTCTAAAAAAGGGAGAGCCCTACCTAACCCGGATGTTGGTTTCCTTGGTAAACCCGCACATCACACTGTAAATTGCATGTGTTTGGCACTTATCAAAGTTCCATCGCGCTTTGTCGTTTTGTTCGTTCGCTACATGGGCACATCGCTTTTCTTCTCTCGGCCTCTGGTTTCTAATTGCCCACATCTTCTCTTCCAGTCCACGACGAACTCCACCGCCCATCCTTCCACGCCGCCGGCGTCAAAGAGGGGGGCGTCGCTATACTGCGATGCCAAAAATGAGGGCCATGCAACCTTCACCGTGACTCCGTGAGAAGGCCCTATTTATCTCGGCGAGTATGAGATACTGTCATACCGAGTGTGGACACCTTTTCTAGGCTGTGATTTCATATTAGGGGCTTGATACAAAGTTTAGAATGCTAGGCACTGACAACAAGATTCTCTAAATTACAATATGGTATGTCTTATGAGAGTTCGAGAAGAACATATTGGTCATGCACAACTTAACCAAAACAAAGACTCAGCTATCGAATGGTGATTTATGTGTTATTAGAGCATCTACAGCCGAACATGGTAAAATTCGGCCCCTCAAACACTCGTGGGAGCGTTCGGGCGCATCCGCGAGCACTGACAGGTCAGTCCTCAAATATCGTCGTCCACGTCCATGTATCTCATATCTGACCCCCCCATATCTATACTAAACCATGCAACATTGATTAAAAAAATGCGTGTATTATGAGCGGACAGACAAATGCACAATCCGTTCACCAAAAGATCACAAACCGGATGTTTGAAAGATAGCCAAAGTTCACATAATGCACATAATACGGTAGACAAATTCAAACTACATCCAAGAACTTGAAATTGAGGTGAAGAAGATGGATCTTCACGACTTCCTCGCCGGCCCTTTCCCCTTTCGGTCAATGACACTGCTGTAGGCATCGGTGGCGGGTGGAGGATCGCCTGAGTCATCAGACGAGGCGTTGTGGTCGTCACTGTCGGAGGAGGAGAGGACGACCAGCCCTTTGAGCCGTCGGACGGCCCTGTCTTTCTGACGTTTGAGCTTCGCCACTTGAGTTGCCTCCACCGCTACCTCCACTGCCTCGCGCTTTGACTGCTCAATGGAAGCTGGAGCTCCTTGGCGTTCTTTCGAAGGAGCCGCCGAGCATCCGTCTCCACCGTTGCAAGCGACCGGCGGTACACCCAAGCGAGGAACCACTCGTCCTCATATCGGTGGCGCACGGACTGCTCCGCCGCCTTTGTTTCCCTTGCCCGATGCCTCTCGCGGCGGGCGGCGCGCGCCTACGATTTCGGAGTGCCTGTCCGTGCGGGCGGTGCAGGCACTAGCACCCGCCGCTGCCTCGCGTGGTGCAGCAAACGACTCCTCGCAAAGCTGCACGTGGGCAGGGAGGTGCCTGCGCCGGTGTCCTCGCTGCGCCGACGGGGAGAGGCGAGGCGGCAGATCCGGAACTGCCCCCGTGTCCACCTTGGACCTCTCGAGGGCAATGTGGAGGGTCAACTCATCGTCGATGTCGGGGTCGGAGTCGGAGCGGCTGTCAGAGCTCGACATGGGCGCCGGAGTGGATCAAATCGGAGAAATCGAAGGAGGAGAAGAAGAGACGGAGCGAAATCGGAGTGAGGTAGGGTTTATGGATTGGAGATATTTGTGGGGACGGTGTGGGGTCGGGGTGGACCGGATTGACATGGCGGACGCGCCGGGTCGCGCCCGGGCCGATCTATATCCGCTCCATATTTGGGCTGGATATGAGGGGCGTCGGACAGCCCAGGCATTTGACGCCCATTTGAGACGCCCATCGAGGTCGAGTTTCGTGACCGGGCAGTCCGTCCGGATATTTGAGATGGATTTGAGGCGCCCGGCTGTAGGTGCTCTAAACTAGTCTCTGTTCATGTTTAGATGAAGCTTCGAAGCAAATGGAATCGGAGAGAGTTACGTGTGGTGTTCGTCAGGAGTCACGATCACAGCCTATAAGGACGGATTATACGCAAAAATCACTATTCTGACCTGTGAATGAAACAATATCACAAAATGAATCGTTGGCGAAATTTTTTCACCCGACTGACTTTTTGTGTAACGCCCGACAACTATGCGTCATACTGCACTGTGCAGCATCTGACCGACAGACGTTGCACGTTCACAGGTTAAATTTGTCGTTTTTGCCCGGATTATAGAAACACGGATTACCGCTTTCATCATCAGGAAACGACTATCGTGTTCACGGCATATCGCTTGCCCAATCGTGCCCTGCCGAGTTTAAAAATATTGTGCCCTACCGAGTTACTACCGCCGCCGCCGCCGCCGCCGCCGAGCCCGGAATCGGAGACTCAGGTGACCACCGAGCGAGCCAATAGGAAAGGATAGAATACAAGCCGCCCAGGAGGCGACGCGGCCGGAGCGGAGCGAACCGCTTTGCCGGCAGAGGAGGCGGCGTGGGTCCTCCAGGCTGCGGGTATTTCGACAGCGTCGCCCCGATACGCCCGGCCAAGCCACCGCGCAGCGACCCGTCGGACGGTGGTGCGGGCTGTGCCGTGGTTGCAGCGGGTGGCGACTTGCCGGAGCTCCGCAAGCTCTGCGATCTCGAGGCCAAGCCCCAGGTTGACGCCCTTTTCTCTTTCCGGGAGTTCGAATTTCTGACGTCATACTGCTGAACCCATCGATGTAAGCGTGTTGCGTTGTCGTGCACAGAAGCTGGTGCTGGATGGAGGGGTTGCGAACGGGGAAGAGTACATGGAGATGCAGTACTACTATGGGATCAACTGCATCGACAATCAGCATCACACGGTAAGATTAGATTAGAGCCCTTGGTGTTTTTTGTGTGATTATGTAGTTTGTAGATGCGACATGTTTGTCTGCAGGCATTTCGTATCTACTATTGTGTTCTCGGAGAATAATTTGTGCTCTAGGACGCCTTATGGAACCAATTAGTAACCTCTCACTGTGAGCTTGAGCTTTAGTTCATTGTAATGGCGCGTAACTATAGGTTGTAGATGTTAGTCCCAAACTATAAGCCTCAAGTGCTGTGTACTAGTACGTGTGTGTGCGCTCAACCGGCTGTGTGCAAGCATATGTGTGTGTCCAACCCGTGTACACCAGCGTCCGCTCTTCGTCTGATCCTCTGTAGCTAGCTACGCTGCAGCTTGGGCTAACATTAGACACCAATGATAGATCTAGAGCAGGTCCATTTTTGAGTTCTTCTATAATTGGCTGGCTAACACAAGCACTGGAGTAAGCTAGATCAAGTAAGCCCAATGCCATCGCAAAGAGGTGTAACTTGGAAAAAAAAATCACCCTACTTAAGATTACAATTGAGTTCTGGTTTAGTTGATGGCTACATATTGTCATATCAGATGGTACTCTATGACAGAATGGAGTAGCAAATGGGCAGCAGTGTGCCAGCAATAGGTTAATCTTGGGAAGCCATCAGTGGAAGTAGAATATTTTCATCACGGAGACACTCTCCAACGGAACTCCCCAAACTATGTGTTTGTCTGTCATCCATTTGGCAAAACACATTAGTGAGGTGTTCAATAATAAGAAACCTGGTAAGAATCTACTTGTTGCACACAACATAACAAGAAATTTGAAACCTTGTAAGAACCTAGTCGTTGCACACAATGTTCAAATTCCCATAGAAAAGCTTGGTCGTCAGCCATATGTAGCTGGTAAAAGTCCACACTCCATTGAAGTTCTCGATCCAGCAGTTCATTGCGTTCTTTGAGCGCGCCGTGAAAAGCATTCAAGATGTTTTAGGCTTGCAACGGAGTATCTTCCTATCTGGTACTCCCTCCGTCCCATAATGTAGGACTTTTTTTTGACACTACACTAGTGTCAAAAAACGTCCTACATTACTAGGACACCCTGGCAGGGAGATCTTTCATAGTGCTTGAGTGATAGATGAAGCCAGTTGTTTCTAGTTCAGGACTGGATCGGTTTGTCTCTGTAGCTTGGGAGTACATGGGCATAAATTGGAGGTTCCACACCTCTAGCATCCTCTTCAAAACCTATCAACTAAAAGAAGCATCGATTCTAGAAATAATGGTGGAGTACCAATTCCAGGAAATCATTAGAGCTAAAATGCAAACTTGCATAATTCTGCGGGAACATGCAAACCGGAAGGAAGCATGGATGAAGCTCATGGAACATGCAAACTGGAAGGAAGATTAGCAATAAACTCGGCAAATTTCTTTCATCAATTTTAACCAGCGCATAAGCTCTGTGTCCCAGCAACCCATGATTTCATAAGTGGATTCCATACTTACTTACTCTTGAGTTATCTTTACCTTAATAATTATGTATATTCAGAACTAAAATATTTTACTTGTTGATAGATTTATATGTGAAGCAAATTCTCTTCATTTATACTAGGTAGACCTTTCTTGCACATAATGGTTTGGCATCAACTTAAATTTGAACGGAAAATACTGTAACACGTTAAATTCCAAACTTTTCTGGTCTATATTGTTGATGCAAAATGCCTCATAAAATCTCAAGATCAGGATGAGTTTGGTTATGCATGCTGTTGTGAAGTTTCTATACTAAATATGAACTTTCACAATAGCACTAACAGGTCCTATAAAGTGCCATACCCATACCACCTTCAGCTTATAGTTCTCAATGAATTGACCGAATTTGAAGAGAAATTCCTTCCCAAGGTCAAAGCCAAAAAGTGCAGTTGGGAACTAACTTCAAATAACCAAAAGGCGTTATAACTTGGAACTATATATTACTATCAGCCAAAGTTGTAAAATTGGCGGGCTTTGCTTCTGTAATTAGAATATCAGCTAACGTCATCATCACATGTGTGTGGTATGTCATAGTAAATACCAATAATGAACTATGTACTAATTTGCATCCATCTCCATCATTAATTGATATGGAAGGCAATAAATAACGAAAACTACTAAGGATCATACAATGTAGGCGATTATTTAGTTATACATGTATGACAAACCTAGCAACAATTTATTACTTCCCTGTAGCAAAGCTGCGGCTGTTACTAAGCTAACTAAATGTGATTAATTTTGCGCAGTTTGCAAAAAAGTAAGACATATTGGTAGCTTCATCTCAACACAAATTAAGCATAGTTAGACAAATGCGGCTTCATCTCAACACAAATTAAGCATATAGTTATACGAATGCGATATACTTATGGCTCCTAGGCTACTCCCATGGATTGCTGAAAATAAACACTGTATGAATGCATTGTCCATAGCCAAACCCAAGAGGATAATAACTGCACTGCTTGTGCATGTTCAATTGGTCTGCATTCGGCAAAGGAAGTTCCTCATTTTACTTTTTGCTAGGAACTCTTAACGGATCCTTGTATATCCCTCACCAGGTCAAGGAACTTGAGCCTAGAAATGCACATAGGGGGAGAGCCCAGAAATGGGCATAAGGGCCAAACTGGAACAAGGATTATCTTAATTGCATCAGTGTTGGTGATTTCAAGGTCTTTTCTTGTGGAGCTGCCTATTGTCTCTATTCCATTTGAAGACTAACTTTGTTGTCACGAAACGCCCAAAAGCCCAAGACAAAACAAATCATCAAGTGTTAGTGATTCGTGCTGTTAGGCTCATTTACATAGCTTTATATGCGACCTTTTTGGGTATCAAATGGTAAGAGGTACTTGAGGAAATCCAATAAATGGGTTTTAATAAAATAATAAAAATATCATTGATATCAATGTCCAGTCAAACAGTACTGCTACGAAATGTGTGTAATGTGACATGGTAGTATGGGCCATCAAGCAACAAGTTACTTAATGTACAACACATTTATAACATCAATCTGAATTGGGAATTGTACCCCACGGAAACTCACTGTTTTATTTCATTCAGATGCAGAGGATACAGAAGTGGTACGTACACATAGAACCCAAGTATGTACTCAACCTTGTTCGATACATTCATCACACATAACTTAGTCGTTCTATGTGTTCAGCCTTTGGTCTGTGTTACGCGTTTTCCATGCGTGCATCTCACCGGAATCAATTAAGCAGTTGGCTTGTGCATGTATGTACGTATACGGCGGCAAGAATACATCCAGCTGCTTGCTTCTAACTTGCCAGTTTTGTCGAAGATCAATCAACCTTGTACATAGCATGCACTTGTGCGTCGATTCCCAACAACCACATGAGCTCGAAAGTCCACCGTCGGCACCTCTACCGGCCGAAAAAACAAGGCCGTCAAGAGCACTTCTCCTATAGTGATATCCAAACAATCACTAAGTGTAGCTTGGTAGGCACATACTGTACAACAATCACTTGATTTTACACATGGGACCGCATGGAGGAAGCATTGACACCAATATGCTTGGTGAGCCCATGCTTCACAAGGTCACACGCAATACTGATAGCACCTGCATACCTGACAAAAGATTTTGGTGTAGTGACCAAAACACCAAAATCCTCAAGCAACTACCATGGCCAAGTCATCTATATTGTCAAAAGAGCCATAGCTCACAACTCAACCTAAGCCGCAACTTGATTCTTAATCTTCTAGGCAATCAGAACCAGCAAGAAAAACACAATAAGCAGAAATCGATTGTCGATGTAAAGGATCACTGCCCAAGTAGCTTACGAATATGCCTGAAGCTGTAACAAACTGGAGTGTCTAAAGAAACCGAAGGAGGCAGCTGTTAAACCCGAGTGGGAAACGAGACATGACTCCGGATGTGAACTATATATAGGAGATATCGGAACGAGTGAAAGCTAGATAGGCAAGACCCCCAACATGATGGCAATAGCTAATCTGATCATAAAGTGGCTCACCATCAGAAGCTCGAAGGTGGACATTGAGGTCCATTGGAGTCTTAGTAGCATGCTGATGGGCAAGAGAAGCACAAGCAAGATGATCCTGGATGTATGTACTTCTTGTAGGTTATTTGTGTGTTTGAGAGCGTGTTAAGCATATCTCAAAAAATAGTGGAGTTTGAGTGATTCAACTCAAACACCTATTTCCTACAAAAATCCTTAAAAAATCCACAATGTCATCTACACAAAAGATTGTGAAGACCTGGCAAAGCAGAAATTTTACCAGAACATTGAAATCTCCGTCATTGAAGACGTTGTAGAACATCAAAATCTCTGTCATTGTAGATGTTGTGGGACCCCTCGCTCTTTTCTCGAAAATCCCCGCGCACACATCTTGATGCCGAGCATGACCCCTACTCATGCCCATCGGGTCTGGAGCGATATCTAGGAGGTCGGCCTTGCTGAAGAAAGCGCCCTGCAATGTAGTGTTCAAGTTGTGAAGCCCGCATAACTACCTCTCTCTTGTAGCTCATGGTACATCCCCATGTTTCCCCCCCTGTCCTTCATTGCTCCCATCCTTCTTCAACACAACTCTAGTGACTCTCCTGATCTCTTCTTGACTCGATTTTGTGAAGAGCACATAGCTTGACCAATGAGCCATTTTAGAGTGCGGGAGTGTGGAAGGAATAGCGCTAGGAGATGTCCCGGGATTAATCGAAGATTGCAACAATCAATGAGTATCATTATTGCGAGGGAGGTACACTTGAGTAGCACCTGGTTGTGGTCTCTCTGGTGGAGGTGTGTGGCCGTTTAATGTTGTCCTTTGCTGGAGATGAACAAGACAACATGAGTTTGGAGGGGATTCCGGGGGTTTGGGAGAAGTGCATCCAGCACACATTGTCATCATTGGACCTTTAAACTAATCTTGCCAACCAAGCTTTACAACATGAACACCGAGCAACACAGCCCGTTCTTCCGCATGGACGGCACATACCTGCCACTCATGGTATAATGTGCATTGCTATATCTCCATTGAGTAAAATGCATCTACTGTACTCAAACTTGTCTCAAGGCCGCACTTTGGTCAATGTACACTGGAAACCTCAATTTACAGTCATCAAAGACACTCAAAGGGCCCACCTATGGTCACCGCCACTCATATCATACGTATTTTGTTGACATACAAACCGTTGACCATTTGACTGCCCATGTAGGTATCTAGTATGACCTAGGCCCTCAGTTGTAGGTTTTCTTTTGCAATATAACCACTTAAATAAGTACCTACCCCATGACACTTCTTTTGAAGGAAAAAAATTAGCAACAACTTGATGGTCCTCGAGCTGGTCTACTCCATCGTCTTGCTTCCTGGTGATCCTCGCTCACGGCTATGTGTTGCCACATACCATGTCGGTGGCCGCAACCCTACTTGGAACACCACGCTTTATTGTGTTGTCCCCACTTTGTGACGAGATCCCTTCACATCTTGCTTCGTCTTGAGTGTGTACTCTGTCACCGCGACATCGGCGAGCTGACCTAGGCTACGTGCTACACTAGTAGTGCCGCCCTATTCACCGACATCCGCAACCTTTGCCTTGAAGGTACAATCTTAGCGTTTCTCTCTAGCTTTGCAGATCCGCCATAATTCTACATCGTTTGCGAATAGGGATTGGAGCTAGATTCTAGAGTTAGTGATATGGGTTAGACGTCCCAAGTATAGTTCTTCTAAAGATCCAACAAATTGTTGGCTTTGATTGATGTTTAGCAGGAAGCAGCGGGAGATAACATGGTGGCGATCCGAAGGTCAAGGATTAATTGAAAGAAAACAACTAATACAAGGCCCCTGAATGTGCACTTGTTCCTTTCTTGCCCCTATATATATGCTGGTGAAAACTAAAAGTATCTTTCACGTTGGATCCCCTGAATGTGCACTTGTTCCTTTCTTGTCCCTATATGCTGGCGAAAACTAAGAGTATCTCTCACCGTGGATCCCCCAAAGGGGGCTCAATGCATTTTTGCTACAGTTAGTCACCATAACTCCATTGCTCATCTGATGACGGCGACAATCTCATTTTAGCAATCTTGCCCCTGAGTGTGCACTTGTTCCTTTCTTGTCAAATCTCCCATAAGACTTTGCCCCCACGTGAAATGTGGCAATGCCACCCAAGTTGGCTAGCAACTTGTTGCACCTCACTCTTCAACGACCCGGGCTGGTTGGGCGATAGTTCCATTGTCATGGACTGCCACTGTTGCCAACACCTTCGCTGCTTGGAAGTAGTGCGCCCACATGTTCATGAGGTGTTGGATAGTGGTGGTGACTGGTTAGTGGTCTGGTCACCAAAGATAGTTCATGTTTGATTAGACCGGGAGGGGAGTAATGAAGTGAGTCTACTTGCGATGGTGTGGGCTGGTGTATCCGTATTCGTTAGCCAAGTATGCATCAACCTTTGTTGTGGCGGGTACACGACGACCAAAGAGATTGCGCGTACGCAACAATCCAAGCCTCTTCCATAAATCTCAACAACGACACCAACGACACTATCAAGTGTAATTTTGAGAGCTTCGAGAATTACTCCACCAAATTTGTCTACAACATGCAGTTCAAGGGATTGATCAAAACAAATTTCAAGTCCATCTTCTGGGAAACATGGGCGCCTGGAAAGCTCAATATCTTCGCCTAGCTTCTGCACCAAACTCACCTTTGGTGCAATGATCATCTTCAACAGCGTGGCTGGACAAACAACTATTACTGCCAGCTATGCCCGCAAAACCTCAAGACCGCATGACACCTTTTCTGGCGTTGCCATGTCTCCAGGCTTGTTTGGTCCATGGTGGTGCAAATAAGTTGCTGCTCCCCACTCGGCTAGTTTGCATGGCAAATGATGCACTGCTCAACGGACATTGTCACGGCAATCATTGCTTACTGCCAAAAATAAATCAAAGAAATCGACAACTATGACATTCAGTAGAAATGTGGAATAGAGTTTGGCACCTCACACCAATCAAGGCAATGTATTACCCTCACAACCAACTTCTCATCTTCTGCCTTGCCCTGGTCTCTTTCATGCAATGTCTGCCACATAACCATCGGCGCCCAACTTAAACCATAGGTTGATTGAAGAACATCAGAAACAACAACATGCTCACCCTTTCCCCAATGCATCTGAAAGTGAATTAGGTCATCATCATGGAGCCAAGTGGCTACCAGACAATATTGGTAGTTATCACTTGAGTCCTTCCTATTTGCAGCCTTCCGTAACATCTTTACAACAGTTCTTACCTTGCCCGAAGGATCAAAGCAGGGGCACTGATCACTTCTATTGAATGTTGCTTTTGCAAATATTTAACTCCTCACAACTTTATCAGCTCTCTCTTCTAACTCACCAAGCATTTTCTTCGAAAACATGCATTTGAGATCCAAGACAAAATCACCACATCCCCCATCTCCTTTGGTGCGCAAGGTATGTCACCATCACTATTTGCTCTCCACAGTTGGAGAGGGCAAGGTTTGCTAACATCAATAGGGGAATCCATCTTACTCTTCAAAGGGCACTATGATTCTCACCCTTTGAATGTAAACGCTTGCCGAAAATATAGTCCTTTCCTCTATTCTCATACTGCACGCTCTCCACATCTCCTCCAGGGATCTAACCTTTAGAAGCTCCAGGTAGAAAATGAGGCACATCACTAGGACTTGAGAGGGAGGCAAAGTGTGCCTCTTGATCTGACGCTAGTGGGACAAGGTTCTCTTGTCAGATATGGGCACCTGAGTTGCCACCCAAAGAGCTAATACAAGGGAGCAACCCGCATGGCAGCGCGAGTCGCCTCCGCTTCTGTGGCCCTTAGAGACGTGAAGTCGAGGAATATGTCGTGGAAGGAGATTGACCTTCTGACAATGTTGCAGGTGATGGTGAAGCACGGGCGCACTCCAACCATAGCTATTGGACAACACCGTCATCACAGAGCCCACAGCTGTGTTGGACTCAACCTACAGCAGGGCAGTAGCGCGTATGTCGCATCGGGGCCGTGGCACCACAAGCTCAAATGGTTGAACACTTCCCGAAAGATTGGTTTCGTGTAAAATCTAGTGCTCTGACCCAGGTAAACTTCGCATCCTCTGTGCATGCATGAAACCGGTCATCTGAGAACCTTGAATAAATTGCAGGCCTAGAAATTGTAGTGCATATGCTTGGTGCATACATGAGCTAAAACAAACATGAAATTGACATTATGAAGCTGACAATATGAATTCTAGATGGTCGCCTTTCAGTTTCAATATAACATATAACATTACCTTTCTCCTCGTTGAGGGAACACAACACAATCAACCAGGTTCTTAGCATACAATCCATTGTGATATACAGCTTCAAGTACTCCATTGTCACCAGGATGGACAAGGATTTCTTTCATATTGCAACTTCTCCAACAACAATTCATGCTTTCTCTTTCCCATTATCTTTAGAAAAACACGGTTGACCATTATCCTTATGCTCTTTGCTATTTTTTTAAATTCTTATGTAGACTTGACCATATTTTAATTCGCCTATTTCTTCTAAACAACCAATAAGTACACGGCCTTCCGGAACATGAATATTACATCTAGTTCTTATGTTAGTTAGATATTATCTTGATGGGCCTTATGAATCATCAACAGGTAAGGCTCTAAACTTGGTTCATAACCTCGCAATAACATTTTGGATGTTGTCTTCATTTCGGCACTAACAATTTTCCCCATAATAGAGAGAGCAGCTTGTCTGGTCGTCAACATTTCAGCTAATTCATGCATGGCATCTTGTTGCATCAACAGAAATATCTCATCTCTTATTCCCAAAGTAGAAAGGAGAAAGATAATTTCACGATTCATATAGCATAGCTGGGCTTTGCTCCAACATGTAATGTTAAACATTGTGCTCTTAGATTTGAATTTCTTCATGCTAGGCCGTAGAGAAGTATTACGAAAGGAATCAAGATCGACGACAACAATTCCTTTGTAGCTACCACTACCATGCCTTATTTGAAAAGTTGAAGTAGGTTTAGTACGGTCTAATCCAATTCGGTGAGCAATTCTTTGGCAAATCTCTTAGTATCTTCCCATTACCATCAGAAAATATGTATTTAGTGCTATCAGTTGTGACTTCAATATCTGGAATCTCTTCCACATCATGTGGTAGGATTTCAACTGTTTGTCTGGAGGAGTTGAACAGCTGGCCCATTCTAGCGAATTTCTTCAAAGTGGCCCATCCACTTTCTTATATCCTCGGCCTTCAGGGAATCATTAGAAGCAAACATCCAAACAGAACATCCACGAAGTTGACCTGCTGAGAAGGCCAGGAATTCATAGTCTTTGGACCAATGGAAAGTCCTTCTTTTAGGATAATTAAAATGCGATAATGCAGGCTAGTTTTCAAGGGTTGGGAAAAGAACCCTCGTCCTGTTCTAGCAGAGACAACATCTGGAAAAATCTTAGTTCAGTCTTCCTCAACAAAAGTAACTCCAGTCAAGTCAGAAACACATTTACTATGAGGATTAACCACGTAATTTGAAACTTCTTCCTCAGGTCCGAAGCATAATATTTTGGATGAAGTAATGTGAATTATGTAACACATCATTAATTTTCCTTCAACTTCGGTCATACTGGACATCAAAGTATTGTGGTTCCTTTTCCTACTATGAGCTTCCTGCTGGATGAAGTGCAAAGATTCATAGCATGTAAACTAAGTTGCTCATTTTCTCAAAAATCCTCCTTCAAATATGAAGTGGTCTTTCTTAAAGAGCTGTAAACAGATCAGCATTAACATGTTTGGCAACTATCTTGCCCATGTGAACAAGAGAATTGAGACGAAAATAACCTCAAAAGGCACCGAGCAGCCACTCAGGCAGTCAACAAGGGGAACCAACAATGAGCCAATAGATTCCATTAATGATACGACCAATTCCCCCAATTTTCCCGACAAAGGTAAGTTGTCGACAATAAATGACACTGTTGCACCTTCATCAAGTATGAGAGTGAGAGTTGAACACTTCTCGAAAGATTGGTTTGGTGTAAAATCTAGTGCTCTGACCTAGGTAAACTTCACATCCTCCGTTCATGCATGAAACCGGTCATCTGAGAACCTTGAATAAACCGCAGGCCTAGAAATTGTAGTGCATATTCTTGGTGCATACCTGAGCTAAAACAAACATTAAATTGACATTATGAAGCTGACAATATGAACTTTAGATGGTCGCCTTTCAGTATCAATATAACATATAACTTACCATTCTCCTCCTTGAGGGAAGACAACACAATCAACCAGGTTCTTAGCATACAATCCATTGTGATATACAGCTTCAAGTACTCCGATGTCATCAGGATGGAGACAAGGATTTCTTTCACATTGCAAATTCTCCAACAACAATTCCTGTTTTCTCTTTCCCATTATCTTTAGAAAAATACGGCTGACCATTATCCTTATGCCTTTCTGTTTTTTTAATTCAGATGTAAACTTGACCATATTTTAAATCGCCTGTTTCGTCCAAACTACCAATATTTACACGGCCATTCTGGACATGAATATTACATTTAGTTCTTATGTCGGTCAGACATTATCTTGACGAGACTTAAGAATCATCAACAGGTAAGGCTGTAAGCTTGGTTCATAACCTTCCAGTAACATTTTGGATGTTGTCTTCCTTTCGTCACTACCAAATTTTCCCATAACAGAGAGAGCAACTTCTTTGTTCGTCAGCATTTCAGCTAATTTTTTAATGTCATCTTGTTGCATCAACTCAAATATCTCATCTCTTATTCCCACAGTCGAAAGGAGAAAGATAATTTCATGATTCATATAGCATGCCTGGGCTTTGCTCCAAATTGTAATGTTAAACATCATGCTCTTTGATTCAAATTCCTTCATGCTAGGCCGCAGAAAAATATTACGCAAGGAATCATGGTCGACAACAACAACTCCTTTGTAGCTACCACTACCATGCCTTACTTGAAAAGCTGGAGGAGGGTTAGTATGGTCTAATCCAATTCGGTGAGCAATTTCTTTGGCAAATCTCTCAAGATCTTCCCAATACCATCAGAAAATATGTATTTTGTGCCATCAGTTGTGACTTAAATATCTGGAATCTCTTCGACATCTCGTGGTAGGATTTCATTTGTTTGTCTGGAGGAGTTGAACAGCTGGTCCATTCTAGCGAATTTCTTCAAAGTGGCCCATCCACTTTCTTATATCCTCGGCCTTCAGGAATCATTAGAAGCAAACATCCAAACAGAACTTCAAAAAGTAGACCTATTGAGAAGGCCAGGTATTCATACTTCTTTTGACTAATGTAAAGTCCTTCTTTCAGGATAGATAAAATGCGATAATACAACCGGTTTTCAATGGTTGGGAAAAGAACCCTCATCCAGTTCTAGCACTGATAACATCTAGTTCTAGCAGAGATAACATCTGGAAAAAGCTTAGTCAAGTCTTCATCAACAAAAGTACGTAACTTCTTCCTCAGGTCTCAAGAAGTATATTTTGGTCGGAGTAACGTGAATTATGTAACACATCATTAATTTTCCTTCAACTTCGGTCCTACTGGACATCAAATTATTGTGGCTCCTTTTCTTACTATGAGCCTGCTGGATGAAGTGCAAAGATTCGTAGCATGTAAACTCTAAGTTGCTCATTTTCTAAAAAATTCTCCTTGAAATATGTAGTGGTATTTCTTGATGAGCTTTAAACAGACCAGCATTAACATCTTTGGCAACTATCTTCCCCATGGGAACAAGAGAATTGAGACGGACATAACCTCAAAAGGCACTGAGCAGCCACTCGGGCTGTTAACAATGCGAACCAACGGTGAGCCAATAGATACCATTAATGGTACGACCAATTCCCCCAATTCTCCTGACAAAGGTAAACTGTCAACAATAAATGACACTGTTGCACCTTCATCAAGTATGAGGGTGAGAGTTGAACACTTCCCGAGAGATTGGTTTGGTGTAAAATCTAGTGCTCTGACCCAGGTAAACTACGCATCCTCCGTGCATGCATGAGACCAGTCATCTGAGAACCTTGAATAAACTACAGGCCCAGAAATTGTAGTGCATATTCTTGGTGCATACATGAGCTGAAACAAACATTAAATTGACATTATGAAGCTGACAATATGACCTCTAGATGGCTGCCTTCTAGTTTCAATATAACATATAGCATTACCTTTCTCGTTGAGGGAAGACAACACGATCAACCAGGTTCTTAGCATAAAATCCATTGTGATGTCCAGCTTCAAGTACTCCGATGTCACCAGGATGGAGATAAGGATTTTTTGATATTGCAACTTTTCCAACAACAATTGCTGTTTTCTCTTTCCCATTATCTTTAGAAAAATACGGCTGACCATTATCCTTATGCTCTGCCATATTTTGTAATTCTGATGTAGACTTACCATATTCTAATTCGCCTATTTCGTCCAAACTACAAATATTTACATGGCCTTTTGGGACATGAATATTACATCTAGTTCTTGTGTCAGTCAGACATTATCTTGATGAGCCTTAAGAATCATCAACAGGTAAGGCTCTAAACTTGGTTCATAACCTTGCGGTAACATTTTGGATGTTGTCTTCATTTTGTCACTACCAGTTTTCCCCATAACAGAGAGAGCAGCTTCTTTGTTCGTCGGCGTTTCAGCTAATTCATGCATGTCATCTTGTTTCATCAACTAAAATATCTCATTTCTTATTTCCAAAGTCGAAAGGAGAGAGATAATGTCACGATTCATATAGCATGGCTGGGCTTTACTCCAACTTCTAATGTTAACATTGTGCTTTTAGATTCGAATTTCTTCATGCTAGGCCGCGGAGAAATATTATGAAAGGAATCATGGTCGACATCAACAACTCCTTTGTCGGTACCACTACCATACCTTATTTGAAAAGCTGGAGGAGAGTTAGTAATGTCTAATCCAATTCGGTGAGCAATTTCTTTGGCAAATCTCTCAGTATCTTCCCAATACCATCAGAAAATATGTATTTAGTGCCATCAGTTGTGACTTCAATATCTGGAATCTCTTCCACATCATGTGGTAGGATTTCAACAGTTTGTCCGGAGGAGCTGAACAACTGGCCCATTCTAGCGAATTTCTTCAAAGTGGCCCATCCACTTTCTTATATCCTCCGCCTTCAGGGAATCGTTAGAAGCAAACATCCAGCAAACATCAGAACTTCCACAAAGTTGAACTGCTGAGAAGGCCATGAATTCATACTTCTTTGGACCAATGGAAAGTCCTTTCAGGAAAGATAAAATGAGATAATACAACCAGTAGTCAAGGGTTGGGAAAAAACCCTCATCCAGTTCTAGCAGAGATAACATCTGGAAAAAGCTTAGTCCAGTCTTCGTCAACAAAAGCAACTCTAGCAAAGTCAGAAGTATACTTTCTAGGAGGCTTAACCACATAATTTGAAACTTCTTCCTCAGGTCCCAAGTACTATATTTCGGATGGAGTAATGTGAATTCTGTAACACATCATGAATTTTCCTTCAACATCGATCCTACTGGACATCAAAGTATTGTGGCTCCTTTTCTTGCTATGAGCCTCCTGCTGGATGAAGTGCAAAGATTTAGAGCATGTAAACTCTAACTTGCTCAATTTCTCAAAAATACTCCTTGGAATGTGAACAGGTATTTCTTAGAGCTATAAACAGATCAGCATTAACATGTTTGGCAACTATCTTCCCCATGTGAACAAGAGAATTGAGACGAAAATAACTTCAAAAGGACTGAGTAGGCACTCGGCAGTCAACAAGGGGAACCAACGATGGGCCAACAGATTCCATTAATGATACGACCAATTCCCCCAATTCTCCTGACAAAGGTAAGATGTTGAAAATAAGTGACAAATGTGTTTACGCTCTAAATTTACCATAACAAAAAATACTCTAGTATTACTTAATTTTGAGAACAAATGCAAATTCAGTCTACTCACATTTCACGAATATAGTAGCTAACCATACCACCGAGTTATATCAAGGTATGCACACAATGCATATCAAACTTAGTATCGGCCTCACCACACTTGCATGAATCTCATATGTGAGATGTAAATGCATCTAACATTTGGGGCTTTCTACCTCGCCATATGATCGTAACGTCTAACTAATATTATGTTAAAATAGAAGTATCAGAGCAACACGGTGAGCAGCTCACCTACAGCAAGATGCCGCTAGGCCCAACAAAGCTGCACTTGTAGCAGTTCTGGATGTGCTCAAAGAACACCTCAAGCTTGTACCTCTGGGAATCATGATTCAGGTACAGGTCTATGGGCCGCTTCCCCGGCTTGACTTCTACGTGGACGCTATCCCAAGAATTAGCCGCCTCAAATTTGTGCTCGGCAACGCGGTTTCCTAGCCCAATGCACCTGAAAGTAAATTAGGTCGTCATGATGGAGACAAGTGGCGACTGGATAATATAGGTAGTAATCACTTGAGTCCATCCTATTTGCAGCCTTCCATACTGTATTTATGTCAGTTCTTACCCTGCCTGAATGATCAAAGCAAGGGCACTGATCACTTCTACTAAATGTTGCTTTTGCAAATATTTCACTCCTCACAACTTTGTCAGCCCTCTCTTATGCATTTCCTCCAAAAACATGCATTTGAGATACAAGACAAAACCACCATAACCCCCCATTTCCATTGGTGGTCAAGGTATTTCATCATCACTATTTGCTCTCCACAGTTGCAGAGGGCAAGGTTTGCTATCATCAGTAGGGGAGTCCATCCTCCTCCTCAAAGGGACAATACTATTCTCACCCTTTGAATGAAAGTTCTTGCCTAAAATATAGTCCTTTTCTCTATTTTCATACTGCACGCTCTCCACCTCTTCTCCATGGATCTAATCTTAATGAAGCTCCTGGTAGTATATGGGGCATGACTCTAGGGTTTGCAAGGGAGGCAAAGTGTGTCTCCTGATCTGACCCTAGTGCAAAAAGGTTCTCCTGTCAGATATGGGCACGTGAGGTGCCACCTCTAGTTGTAATACAAGGGGCCAACTGCACGGCGACACGGGTCACCTCCACTTTTGTGGCCATGTGCGAGGTGCAAGCAGTTGTGCGACATCCGGCGCTGCGTGTTGCGGTGAGGCCAGCAGTGGCATAACATCCGTCGGGACTCACGTGGTGATGCTCGCGGCGTCTGTACGATAGTAATTTTGCAACATCCGACTAAACTGGTAGTAACTTTGCAGATAGCGCAATGAGTATTGATCAAAATATTGCTATCGCCCTCCATTCCTCCCCTAATAATTTGTGTGTCTTCCACTTGATCTCTCCTCGACCCGCTTGTGTGTAAAACACACAAATCCGACTATCATGTAGTTTTATAGAGGGTGGAAACGTGGAAGAATCACCACGACAAGAGGCGCTAGGCTTGCACGATGGTGGATTTGGGATAGGAGAATTATTGGGATTGGGGAAGTTCATTTAATACATTGATCCCAACCCCAATCTCTAGTAATGTGGCTCCTTTTCCTGCTATGAGCCTCCTACTGGATGAAATGCAAAGGATCATAGCATGTAAACTCTAACGTGCTCATTTTCTCAGAAATCCTCGTTGGAATATGAAGTGGTATTTCTTCAAGAGCTTTAAACATATCGGCATTAACATGTTTGGCGACTATCTCCCCTTGGAGAAAGAGAGTTGAGATGAAAAACAACTTCGAAAGGCACCGAGCAGCCACTCGGGCAGTCAACAAGGGGAACCAACGATCGACCACCTTAATGATATGGCCAATTCCCTCAATTCTCCTAACAAAGGTACGTTGTTGACTATAAATGACACCAGTGCACCTTCATCAAGTATGAGGGTGGGAGCTGAACACTTACTGAAAAAGTGGTTAGGTGTAAAATCTAGTGCTCTGACCCAGGTAAACTTCGCATCCTCCGTGCCTGCATGAAAGCGGTCATCTGAGAACCTTGAATAAACTGTAGGCCCAGAAATTGTAGTGCATAGATGAGCTAAAACAAATATTAAATTGACATTACTCAAAGATGCTATATATTTTTACCACCTTCGAAATTATAGAATGAATTGTAAGAGGCATCTGACCAACTAATAGTCTAAGAAGCATTACAATCAGTAATTTAGAGAAGTATCGTTGATGTGCATTCATCATATAAGCTTCAAATACGTATCACTCTAATTAGAAACCACCAACTGAACATATGTGTAGGAGTGTAAATAAAAATAGCAGACCTATCCATCTTACTTTATGGGCTCTAGCGCATAATTGCAAATCAGACCACTATGATAGTTCACTCTAGTTTCCTGACTTGGGAATTTTCCAAATTTTTAGCTCACACAAGTTTTGAGGGAGGAAGTACATCTAGAGCTTCCTGTTTCAAAGTTCAACCAAGATGTTCCCACATTTGACATACTGGATACCACTAGATCCATATAACATCTTGTTATAACATTTTGCAGATATATAAATTGTTAACAAACTGCTAGCACTGGTGCACATCATCTATTTTTGCAATAGATTCCACTCCCCCCCTTCCCCCTCCAAAAAAAATGTCCATAACAAAAAATACTCTAGTTTTACTAAAGTTTGAGAACAAACAAATGCAAATTCAGTTACCACTCTACTCACATTTCACGAATACAGTAGCGAACCATACCACCGAGTTAAATCGAGGTATGCACACAATGCATATCAACCTATTGTTTGCCTCACCTCACTGTCATGAATCTCATATGTGAGATGTAAATGCATCTAACATTTAGGGCTTTCTACTTTGCCATGTGATCGTAATGTCTAACTAATATTATGTAAAAAGGAAAGAAATGGAAGTACCAGAGCAACACGGTGAGCAGCTCACCTGCAGCAAGATGCCGCTAGGCCGAACAAAGTTGCACTACTAGCAGTTCCGGATGTCGTCAAAGAACACGTCAAGCTTGTACCTCTGGGAATCATAATTCAGGTATAGGTCTATGCGTCGCTTCCCCCGGATGGCTTCTACTCGATGCTATCCCAAGAATTAGCCGCCTCAAATTTGCGCTCGGCGACACGGTTGCCTAGCCCAATGCATCTGAAAGTGAATTAGGTCATCATCTTGGAGACAAATGGTGACTGGACAATATAGGTAGTTATCACTTGAGTCCTTCCTATATTTGCAGCCTTCCCTACTGTCTTTACATCAGTTCTTACCCTGCCCGAATTATCAAAGCAAGGGCATTTACCACTTCTACTAAATGTTGCTTTTGCAAATATTTCACTCCTCACAACTTTGTCAGCCCTCTCTTATGCATTTTCTCCGAAAACATGCATTTGAGATCCAAGACAGAACCACCAAAGCCCCCCATTTCCTTTGGTGGGCAAGGTATGCCATCATCACTATTTGCACTTCATAGTTGCAGAGGGCAAGGTTTGCTAACATTAATAGGGGAGTCCATCTTCCTCCTCAAAGGGACACTACGATTCTCCCTTTGAATGAAAATTCTTGCCGAAAATATAGTCCTTTCCTCTATTCTCATACTTCACGCTCTCAACCTCTTCTCCTCCAAGAATCTAACCTTTACGAAGCTCCCGACAGTAGATGAGGCACGACACTAGGGCTTGCGAGGGAGGCAAACTGTGTCTCCTGAACTAACCCTCAGTCAGACATTATCTGGATGGGCCTTAAGAATCATCAACAGGTAAGGCTCTAAACTTGGTTCATAACTTTGCAATAACATTTTGCATGCTGTCTTCGTTTCTGCACTAGCAATTTCCCCATAACTGAGAGAACAACTTCTCTGGTCGTCAGCATTTCAGTTAATTCGTGTATGTCATCTTGTTGCATGAACACAAATATCTCATCTCTTATTCCCAAAGTCGAAAGGACAAACATAATTTCACGATTCATATAGCATGGTTGGGCTTTGCTCCAACATGTAATGTTAAAGCTTGTGCTCTTAGATTCGAATTTCTTCATGCTAGGCCGCAGAGAAGTATTATGAAGGAATCGTGGTCGACATCAATAACTCCTTTGTAGCTACCACTACCATGCCTTATTTGAAAAGCTAAAGGAGGGTTAGTACGGTCTAATCAAATTCGATGGGCAATTTCTTTGGCAAATCTCGCAGTATCTTCCCAATACCATCAGAAAATATGTATTTAGTGCCATCGGTTGTGCCTTCAATCTCTGGAATCTCTTCCACATCTCGTCGTAGGATTTCAATTGTTTGTCTGGAGGAGCTGCATAGCTGGCCCATTGTAACGAATTTCTTCAAAGTGGCCCATCCACTTTCTTAGATCCTCGGCCTTCAAGGTATCATTAGAAGCAAACATCCAAGAAGCACTTCCACAAAGTTGACCTGCTGAGAAGGCCATGAATTCATAGTTCTTTGGACTAATGGAAAGTCGTTTTAGAATGGTTAACATGCGATAATACATGCCAGTTTTCAAGGGACGGGAAAAGAACCCTCATCTAGTTCTAGCAGAGATAACATCTGGAAAAAGCTTAGTCCAGTCTTCGTTAACAAAAGTAACTCTAGCAAAGTTAGAAGCATATTTACTATGAGGCTTAAACACATAATTTGAAACTTCTTCCTCAGGTCCCAAGCAGAATATTTTGGATGGAGTAATGTGAATTCTGTAACACATCATTAACTTTCCTTCAACTTCGATCCTACTAGACATCAAAGTATTGTAGCTCATTTTCTTGCTATGAGCCTCCTGTTGGATGAAGTGCGAAGATTCATAGCATGTAAACTCTAAGTTGCTCATTTTCTCAAAAATCCTCCTTGAAATATGAACTGGTATTTCTTAAAGAGCTTTAAACAGACAAGCATTAACATGTTTGGCAACTATCATCCCCATGTGAACAAGAGAAGTGAGACGAAAAATAACTTCAAAAGGCACTAAGCAGCTACTCGGGTAGTCAACAAGGGGACCAACGATGGGCCAACAGATTCCATTAGTGATGTGACCAATTCCTCTAATTCTCCTATCAAAGGTAAGCTATCGACAATAACTGACACCGTTGCACCTCATCAATTATGAGGGTGAGAGTTGAAAACTTCTCGAAAGATTGGTTAGCTGTAAAATCTGGTGCCCACACTCAGGTAAACTTCGCACCCACCGTGCATGCATGAAACAGGTCATCTGAGGACCTTGAATAAACTGCTGGCCCAAAAATTGTAGTGCATATTCTTGGTGCATATATAAGCTGAAATAAACATTAAATTGACATTATGAAGTTGGCAATACGAACTCTAGATGGTCGCCTTTCAGTTTCTATATAACATACAACATTACCTTTCACTTCATTGAGGGGAGACAACACAATCAACTTGGTTCTTAACATACAATCCATTTTCATATACAACTTCAAGTACTCTGATGTCACCAGGATGGAGAGAAGGATCTTTTTGGTAATGCAGCTTTTCCAATAACAATTGTTGTTTTCTCTTTCCCATTGTGTTTAGAAAAATTCGTTTGACCATTATCCTTTGTTGTTTTTTGTAATTCTAATGTACAGTTCACCATAATTTAATTTGCCTGTTTCATCCAAACAACCAATAAGTACACGACCTTTCGGAACATGAATATTACATCTAGTTCTTATATCAGTCATACATTATCTTGATGGGCCTTAAGGATCATCAACAGGTAAGGCTCTAAACTTGGTTCATAACCTCGTAGTAACATTTTGTATGTTGTCTTCGTTTCGGCACTACCAATTTTCCCCATAACAGAGAGAGCAGCTTCTCTGGTCCTCAGCATTTCAGTTAATTCATGTATGTCATCTTGTTGCATGAACACAAATATATCATCTCTTAACCCAAAGCCGAAAGGAGAAAGATGATTTCACGATTCATATAGCATGGCTGGGATTTGCTCCAACATGTAATGTTAAACATTGTGCTCTTAGATTCGAATTTCTTCATGCTAGGCCGCAGAGAAGTGTTACGAAGGAATCATGGTCAACAGCAACAACTCGTTTATAGCTACCACTATCATGCCTTAATTGAAAAGCTGAAGGAGGGTTAGTACGGTCTAATCCGATTCAGTGAGCAATTTCTTTCGCAAATCTCTCAGTATCTTCCCAATAACAACAACAACAACAACAACAAAGCCTTTAGTCCCAAACAAGTTGGGGTAGGCTAGAGGTGAAACCCATAAGATCTCGCAACCAACTCATGGCTCTGGCACATGATAGCAAGCTTCCACGCACCCCTGTCCGTAGCTAGCTCTTTGTCGATACTCCAATCCTTCAGGTCTCTCTTAACGGACTCCTCCCATGTCAAATTCGGTCGACCCCGCCCTCTCTTGACATTCTCCGCACGCTTTAGTCGTCCGCTATGCACTGGAGCTTCTGGAGGCCTGCGCTGAATATGCCCAAACCATCTCAGACGATGTTGGACAAGCTTCTCCTCAATTGGTGCTACCCCAACTCTATCTCGTATATCATCAGAAAATATGCATCTTCCCAATACCATCAGAAAATATGTATTTAATGCCATCAGTTGTGACTTCAATATCTGGAATCTCTTCCACATCTCGTGGTAGGATTTCAACTGTTTGTCTGGAGGAGCTGAACAGCTGGCCCATTCTAGCGAATTTCTTCAAAGTGGCCCATCCACTTTCTTATATTCTCGGCCTCCAGGGAATCATTAGAAGGAAACATCTAAGTAGAACTTCCACGAAGTTGACCTGCTGGTAAGGCTAAAAATTCATAGTTCTTTGGACCAATGGAAAGTCCATCTTTCATGATAGTTAAAATGAGATAATACAACTAGTTTTCAAGGACTGGGAAAAGAACCCTCGTCCAGTTCTAGCAGAGATAACATTTGGAAAAGCTTAGTCCAGTCTTCATTAACAAAAGTAACTCTAGCAAAGTCAGAAGCATATTTACTATGAGGCTTAACCACATAATTTGAAACTTCTTCCTTAGGTTCCAAGCAGAATGTTTTTGATGGAGTAATGTGAATTCTGTAACACATCATTAATTTTCTTTCAACTTCGGTCCTACGGGACATCAAAGTATTGTGGCCCCTTTTCCTTCTATGAGCCTCCTGCTGGATGAAATGCAAAAATTCATAGCATGTAAGCTATAAGTTGCTCATTTTCTCAAAAATCCTCGTTGAAGTATGAACTAGTATTTCTTAAAGAGCTTTAAACAGATCAACATTAACATGTTTGGCAACTATCATCCCCATGTGAACAAGAGAATTGTGAGGACAAATAACTTCAAAAGACACTGAGCAGCCACTCGGGCAGTCGACAAGGGGAACCAACGATGGGCCAACAGATTCCATCAATGATACGACCAATTCCCCTAATTCTCCTGACAAAGGTAAACTGTCGCCAATAACTGACACCGTTGCACCTCATCAATTATAAGGGTGAGAGTTGAACACTACCTAAAAGATTGGTTAGGTGTAAAATCTAGTGCTCTCACCCAGGTAAACTTCTAATCCTCCGTGCAAGCATGAAACCGGTCATTTGAGGACCTTGAATAAATTGCTGGCCCAGAAATTGTAGTGCATATTCTTGGTGCATACATGAGTTGAAACAAACATTAAATTGACATTATGAAGATGACAATATGAACTCTAGATGGTCGCCTTTCAGTTTCAATATAACATACAACATTACCTTTCACCTCACTGAGGGAAGACAATACAGTCAACCAGGTTCTTAACATACAATCCATTTTCATATACAACTTCAAGTACTGTGATGTCACCGGGATGGAGAAAAGGATTTTTTTTATAATGCAACTATTCCAACAACAATTGTTGTTTTTCTCTTTCCCATTATCTTTAGAAAAATACGTCTGACTATTATCCTTCTGCTTTCTGTTGTTTTTTGTAATTCTGATGTATAGTTCACCATATTTTAATTCGCTTGTTTCATCCAAACAACCAATAAGTACACGGCCTTTCGGAACATGAATATTACATCTAGTTCTTATATCAATCATACATTATCTTGATGGGCCTTAAGAATCATCAATGGGTAAGGCTCTAAACTTGGTTCATAACCTCGCGGTAACATTTTGTATGTTGTCTTCGTTTCGGCACTACCAATTTTCCCCATAACAGAGAGAGCAGCTTCTCTGGTCGACAACATTTCAGTTAATTCATGTATGTCATCTTGTTGCATGAACACAAATATCTCATCTCTTATTCCCAAAGTCGAAAGGAGAAAGATAATTTCACGATTCATATAGCATGGCTGGGCTTTGCTCCAACATGTAATGTTAAATATTGTGCTCTTAGATTCGAATTTCTTCATGCTAGGCTGCAGAGAAATATTACGAAAGGAATCATGGTCGAGAGCAACAACTCCTTTGTAGCTACCACTACCATGCCTTATTTGAAAAGCTGGAGGAGGGTTAGTACGGTCTAATTCAATTCGGTGAGAAATTTCTTTGGCAAAACTCTCAAGATGTTCCCAGTACCATCAGAAAATATGTATTTAGTGCCATCAGTTGTGACTTCAATATCTGGAATCTCTTCCACATCCCATGGTAGGATTTCAACTGTTTGTCTGGAGGAGCTGAACAGCTGGCCTATTCTAGCGAATTTCTTTAAAGTGGCCCATCCACTTTCTTATATCCTCGGCCTTTAGGAATCATTGGAACCAAATACGCAAACAGAACTTCCACAAAGTTGACCTGTTGAGAACGCCAGGAATTCATACTTCTTTGGACCAATGTAAAGTCCTTCTTTCAGGATAGATGAAATGCAGTAATACAACTAGTTTTCAAGGATTGGGAAAAGAACCCTCATCCAAAAGAACCCTCATCCAGTTCTAGGAGAGATAACATCTAGTTCTAGCAGTTCTAGGAGAGAGAACATCTAGTTCTAGCAGAGATAACATCTGGAAAAAGCTTAGTCAAGTCTTCATCAACAAAAGTAACTCTAGCAAAGTCAGAAGCATACTTTCTATCAGGCTTAACCACATAATTTGAAACTTCTTCCTCGGGTCCCACGTAGCATATTTTGGATGGATTAATGTGAATTTTGTAACACATCATTACTTTTGGATGGAGCAGCAAAGTATTGTGGCTCCTTTTCCTGCTATGAGCCTCCTGCTGGATGAAGTGCAAAGATTCATAGCATGTAAACTCTAAGATGCTCATTTTCTCAAAAATCCTCCTTGAAATATGATGTGGTTTTTTTTAATGAGCTTTAAACAGATCGGTATTAACATGTTTGGCAACTATCTTCCCCATGTGAACAAGAGAATTGAGACGAAAATAACTTCAAAAGGCAGTGAGCAGCCACTCGAGCAGTCAACAACAAGGGGAACCAACGGTGAGCCAATAGATTCCATTAATGATACGACCAATTCCCCCAATTCTCCTGACAAAGGTAAGCTAGCGAATATAAATGACACTGTTGCACCTTCATCAAGTATGAGGGTGAGAGTTGAACACTTCCCGAAAGATTGGTTTGGTGTAAAATCTAGTGCTCTGACCCAGGTAAACTTCGCATCCTCCGTGCATGCATGAAACCGGTCATTTGAGAACCTCAAATAAACTACAGGCCTAGAAATTCTACTGCATACATGAGCTGAAACAAACATTAAATTGACATTATGAAGCTCACAATATGAACTCTAGATGGTCGCCTTTCAGTTTCAATATAACATATAACATTACCTTTCTCGTTGAGGGAAGACAACACAATCAACCAGGTTCTTAGCATACAATCCATTGTGATATCCAGCTTCAAGTACTCCGATGTCACCAGGATGGAGACAATGATTTTTTGATATTGCAGCTTTTACAACAGCAATTGTTGTTTCTCTTTCCCATTATCTTTAGAAAAATACGGTTGACCATTATCCTTATGCTCTTTGCTGTTTTTTGTAATTCTGATGTAGACTTACCATGTTTTAATTCACGTGTTTCGTCCAAACTACCAATATTTACATGGCCTTTTGGGACATGAATATTACATCTAGTTCTTATGTCGGTCAGACATTAACTTGATGGGCCTTAAGAATCATCAACAGGTAAGGTTCTAAACTTGGTTCATAACCTTGCAGTAACCTTTTGGATGTTGTCTTCGTTCTGTCACTAGCAATTTTTCCCATAACAGAGAGAGCAGCTTCTTTGTTCGTCAGCATTTTCAACTAATTCATGCATGTCATCTTGTTGCATCAACTCAAATATCTCATTTCTTATTCCCAAAGTTGAAAGGAGAGAGATAATTTCACGATTCATATAGCATGGCTGGGCTTTGCTCCAACTTGTAATGTTAAACATTGTGCTTTTAGATTCGAATTTCTTCATGCTAGGTTGTAGAGAATATCATGAAAGGAACCATGGTCGACAGCAACAACTCCTTTGTAGGTACCACTACCATACCTTATTTGAAAAGCTGGAGGAGGGTTAGTACGATCTAATCTAATTCAGTGAGCAATTTCTTTGGCAAATCTCTCGGTATCTTCCCAATACCATCAGAAAATATGTATTTAGTGTCATCAGTTGTGACTTCAACATCTGGAATCTCTTCCACATCCCGTGGTAGGATTTCAACTGTTTGTCTAGAGGAGCTGAACACCTGACCCATTCTAGCGAATTTCTTCAAAGTGGCCCATCCACTTTCTTATATCCTCGGCCTTCAGGGAATCAATAGAAGCAGACATCCAAACAGAACTTCCACAAAGTTGACCTATTGCGAAGGCCATGAATTCATACTTCTTTGTGAAATGAACCCTCATCCATTTCTAGCAGAGATAACATCTGGAAAAAGCTTAGTCAAGTATTCGTCAACAAAAGCAATTCTAGCAAAGTCAGAATGCATACTTTCTAGCAGGCTTAACCACATAATTTGAAACTTCTTCCTCGGGTCTCAAGTACTATATTTTGGATGGAGTAGTGTGAATTTTGTAACACATCATTAATTTTCCTTGAACTTCGGTCCTACAAGACATCAAAGTATTGTGGCTCCTTTTCTTGCTATGAGCCTCCTGCTGGATGAAGTGCAAAGAATCTGTGCATGTAAACTCTAACTTGCTCATTATCTCAAAAATCCTCCTTGAAATATGAACTGGCGTTTCTTAAAGAGATTTAAACAAATCATCATTAAAATGTTTGGCAACTATCTTCCCCATGTGAGCAAGAGAATTGAGACGAAAATAACTTCAAAAGGCACTGAGCAGCCACTCGGGCAGTCAACAAGGGGAACCAATGATGGGCCAACAGATTCCATTAATGATATGACCAATTCCCACATTTCTCCTGACAAAGGTAAGCTGTTGACAATAAGTGACAAATGTGTTTACGCTCAAAAAAATAATCTAGTTTTACTAAAGTTTGAGAACAAATGCAAATTCAGTTACCAGTCTACTCACATTTCACGAATACAGTAGCTAACCATACCACCGAGTTATATCAAGGTATGCACACAATGCATATCAAACTTATTATCTGCCTCACCACACTTGCATGAATCTCATATGTGAGATGTAAATGCATCTAACATTTGGGGCTTTCTACCTCGCCATGTGATCGTAACGTCTAACTAATATTATGTAAAAATAGAAGTATTTGTGCAACACGGTGAGCAGCTCACCTACAGCAAGATGCCGTTAGGCCCAACAAAGATGCACTTGTAGCAGTTCCGGATGTGCTCAAAGAACACCTCAAGCTTGTGCCTCTGGGAATCATGATTCAGGTACATGTCTATGTGCCGCTTCCCTGGGTTGACTTCTACGCGGACGCTATCCAAGAATTAGCCGCCTCAAATTTGTGATCGGCGACGCGGTTGCCTAGCCCAATGCATCTGAAAGTGAATTAGGTCATCATCATGGAGACAAGTGGTGACTGGATAATATAGGTAGTTATCCCTTGAGTCCATCCTATTTGCAGCCTTTCGTACTGTCTTTACGCCAGTTATTACCCTGCCCGAATGATCACAGCAAGGGCACTAATCACATCTACTAAATGTTGCTTTTGCAAATATTTCACACCTCAGAACTTTGTCAGCCCTCTCTTATGCATTTTGTTTGAAAACATGCATTTGAGATCCAAGACAGAACCACAACCCCCCATTTCATTTGGTGGGCATGGTAATTCATCATCACTATTTGCTCTCCACAGTTGCAGAGCGCAAGGTTTGCTAACATCAGTAGGGGAGTCCATCTTCCTCCTCAAAGGGGCACTACTACTCTCACCCTTTGAATGAAAATTCTTGCCGAAAATATAGTCCTTTCCTCTATTCTCATACTACATGCTCTCCACCTCTTCTCCAGGGATCTAATCTTAATGAAGCTCCTGGCAGTAGATGAGGCATGATTCTAGGGCTTGCAAGGGAGGCAAAGTGTGTCTCCTGATGTGACCCTGGTGCGACAAGGTCTTCTTGTCGGATATGGGCACATGAGGTGCCACCTCAAGATGTAATACAAGGGGGCAACTGCACGGCGGCGCGGGTCACCTCCACTTTTATGGCCATATGCAAGGTGCAAGCAGTTGTGCGACATGTGGTGCTGCACGCTGCGGCGAGGCGAGCGGTGGCATGACAGCTGTCGGGGCTCACGCGGCGATGCTCGCCGCGTTTGTATAATGGCAATTTTGCAACATCCGACTAAACTGGTAGTGACCTTGCATATAGTGCAGTGAGTATCGATCACAATATTGCTACCGCCCTCCATTCCGCCCCTGACAATTTGTGTGAGTTCCACTTGATCTCTCCTCGACCCGCTTGTGTGTAAAACACAGAAATCCGACTATCATGTAGTTTTATAGATGATGGAAACGTGCAAGAATCACCATGACAAGAGGCCTAGTCTTGCATGATGGTGGATTTGGGAGAGGAGAATTATTGGGATTGGAGAAGTTCATTTAATACTTTGATCCTAGCCCCACTCTCTAGTATCATGGCTCCTTTTCCTGCTATGAGCCTCCTACTGGATGAAGTGCAAAGGTTCATAGCATGTAAACTCTAACTTGCTCATTTTCTCATAAATCCTCCTTGAAATATGAAGTGGTATTTCTTAAAGAGCTTTAAACATATCAGCATTAACATGTTTGGCGACTATCTTCCCCATGGAACAAGATAATTCAGACGAAAAACAACTTCAAAAGGCACTGAGCAGCCACTCGGGCAGTCAACAACGGGAACCAACGATCGTCGAACAGATTCCCTTAAGGATATGGCCAATTCCCTCAATTCTCCTGACAAAGGTATGTTGTTGACTATAAGTTACAGCAGTGCACCTTCATCAAGTATGAGGCTGACAGTTGAACACTACACTTATTGAAAGAGTGCTTAGGTGTAAAATCTAGTGCTTTGACCCAGGTAAATTTTGCATCCTCCATGCCTGCATGAAAGCAATCATCTGAGAACCTTGAATAAACTGCAGGCCCAGAAATTGCAGTGCTTATTTTTGGTGCATACATGAGCTAAAACAAACATTAAATTGACATTACTCAAAGATGCTATATATTTATACTAGCTTCGGAATTATAGAATGAATTATAAGAGGCGTCTGACCAACTCATAGTCTAAGAAGCATTACAATCAGTAATTTATAAAAGTATCAATGATGTGTATTCATCAGACAAGTTTCAAATCCGTATCACTCTAATTAGAAACCACCAACTGAGATATGTGTAGGAGTATAAATAAAAATAGCAGAGCTAACCATTTTTCTTTACCGAAAAAGGCTTTCGCCCCGCTTTATATATAAAGCATCGACCAACAACAACCCGGTACAAACGCACGCCACCACAACACATGCACACACCCGAGGCAAGATACATAAGCGCTGAGCGCAGCAACACCACCCCAAGCACTACAAGAGCAGTCGGGTCCTTGACCATGAACACGCCACCGCGAAGAGATGAAGCCGCATATGACGAACCGTGGGCTCCAAGGCGGTGCCTTCAGGAAGGATACGACACCGGAGCGTCGCCACCGCCCGACCCGAGATTCAGAGTTTCCCCTGGAGCAACACGACGGGCAATGATGGCCGCGGCGACGCCTTCAGGAAGGGAACGAGCTTCGCCGCCGCCGGTCCGTCCGAAGATAGAACAGGTTTTCACCCCGGCTAATACTCACCGCCACCGAACGCCACACCCCGGTGACCATGCCGCCCACACGACCATGGTCACAGGGCAGCACCCAGGCACGGGCTTTGCCCAAGAGCACCGTGACACCACCACCAGGGCCACCGCCCCGGCATCCAAGACCTCGACGCCACCTCACCAGTAACCCAGCGCCACGCCACCTATAGAGACGGGTGGAAAAGCCCCACCTTTCGCACCCCTGAGCTGCCCCCAACCAGCCGCCATCGGCCCGTCCTGCTGCCAGGCGCGAGACTAGCGTGGTCTTGCTGCCGGGCACGAGACGGGCGCGGTCCTGCTGGCGGGCGCGAGACGGGCGCGGTCCTGCTGGCGGGCGCGAGACGGGAGAGGTCTTGCTGCCGGGCGCGAGACGAGCGCGGTCCTGCTGCCGGGCGCGAGACGGGCGATGGACCACGGCTGGGAGAAGTCCCGTCCATCGACGAAAGTGGAGCGCGGGCGACGGGAAGAGGAATCGAAGGCCGCCGCACGCCGCCTACGGACGAACCGACGCCGAAACATGCCAGCCGCCGCTGCAGTCGACTTGCCAAGCTACCGTGGACCTCTCCACGGCCGGAGCAGCAGCAACGCCAGGCCACTGCCCATCCCGCGCCGCCCGCCGGACTCCTGGCACTGAATCCGCCGGGCACGCAGCCACCAAATCGGCCAGCGCACCGGCCGCACCACCTGCGCCGCCGCACACACCACCACACCTGCGCCGCCACCTCCCCCAGCCAGGACGGCCAAGGCAGAGGGGGCCGCCCGCAGCCGCGCCGCCCACGGCCCGCGCCGCCCGGAGGGCCAGATCCGGTCGAGGGCATCGCATCCCGCCCCCAAGCACGCCCCTCCACGCGACGCCCGTCACGCCGCCGCCACCGCACCGGCGCGCCGCCGCACTGCCGCGCCCGCCGTCAAGCGGGGCACCCCGGCCCGCCGGCCTCGGCCCGCCCCGAGCCCAACGCGAGAGGGGACAGGAGCTCCCCGCCGCCGCCGGCGACGACCAGGCTTCGCCTGGCCGCGCCCTCTGGCGGCGGCGAGGGGAGAGGGGAAGAGGGAGGAGGGACCCGGCCGGCGGCGGCTAGGGTTTCCTCCCGGTCGCGCGCGGGGCGACCCGGGAGGGGAACCGAGTCGGACTCATTCACTGCTGACTTTTTTTGACCATTTTTCTTTATGGGCTCTAGCGCATAATTGCAAACCAGACCACTGTGATAGTTCACTCTAGTTTCCTGACTTGGAATTTGCCAAATTTTTAGCTCAGGTATTGAGGGAGGAAGTACATCTAGAGCTTCCTGTTTCAAAGTTCAACCAAGATGTTCCCACATTTGACATACTGGATACCACTAGATCCATATAACATATTGCTGTAACATTCGCAGATATATAAATAGTTAACAAACGGCTAGCATTGGTGCACATCATCTATTTTTGCAATAGATGCCCCTGCCCCCCAAAATTGTCATGCACATGCATTGGAAAGAAAAAGAAGGCACATCCAATCCATTAACCCAACATGACATAATTTCGTAAGCTGGTGTTAACAACAACAAGAGTCTTATTCATATGAGTCAAGATTCTGAAAAGCCATTAATAACTAAATCTAGTTATGTTAAAACAAGCGACCATTTGGATAGTTAGGATAGCACTTAGTGAAACAAGCTTTATGTGTTTAGTCACTAAATATACCATAACAAAAAACACTCTAGTTTTACTAAAGTTTGAGAACAAACAAATGCAAATTCAGTTACCACTCTACTCACATTTCACGAACACAGTAGCGAGCCATACCATCGATTTAAATCAAGGTATGCACACAATGCATATCAACCAATTGTCTTCCTCACCTCACTTGCATGAATCTCATATGTCAGATGTAAATGCATCTAACATTAGGGGCTTTCTACTTCACCATGTGATCGTAATGTCTAACTAATATTATGTAAAAAGGAAAGAAATGGAAATATCAGAGCAACAAGGTGAGCATCTCACCTGCAGCAAGATGCCGCTAGGCACAACAAAGCTAAACTGGTAGCAGTTCCGGATGTCTTCAAATAACACGTCAAGCTTGTACCTCTGGGAATCATGATTCAGGTACATGTCTATGCGCCGCTTCCCCGGGTTGACTTCTACACAGATGCTATCCCAAGAATTAGTCGCCTCAATTTGCGCTCGGCGACGCGGTTGCCTAGCCTAATGCATCTGAAAGTGAATTAGGTCATCATCTTGGAGACAAATGGTGACTGGACAATATAGGTAGTTATCACTTGAGTCCTTCCCATTTGTAGCCTTCCATACTGTCTTTACGTCAGTTCTTACCCTCCCCGAAAGATCTAAGCAAGGGCACTGATCACTTCTACTAAATGTTGCTTTTGCAAATATTTCACTCACAACTTTGTCAGCCCTCTCTTATGCATTTTCTCCGAAAACATGCATTTGAGATCCAAGACAGAACCACCAAAGCCCCCCATTTCCTTTGGTGGGCAAGGTATGCCATCATCACTAATGTAGAGGTTTGCTCTTCACAATTGTAGAGGGCAAGGTTTGCTAACATCAGTAGGGGAGTTTATCTTCCTCCTCAAAGGGACACTACGATTCTCACCTTTTGAACGAAAATTCTTGCTGAAAATATAGTCCTTTTCTCTATTCTCATATTGCACGCTCTCCACCTCTTCTCCGGGGATCTAACCTTTACGAAGCTCCCGACAGTAGATGAGGCACGCCACTAGGGCTTGCGAGGGAGGCAAAGTGTGTCTCCTGATCTGACCCTAGTGCGACAAGGTTTCCCTGTCGGATATGGGCACCTGAGGTGCCACCCAAAGAGGTAATACAAGGGGGCAACCACACGGCGATGCGAGTCACCTCCACTTCTGTGGACATGTGCGGGGTGCGAGCAGTTGTGCGACATGTGGCGCTGCGCGCTGCGGCGAGGCCAGCGGTGGCATGAGGGCCGTCGGGGCTCGCGACGTCTGCACGATAGTAATTTTGCAACATCCGATTGAACTTGTAGTAATTTTGCATATAGTGCAATGAGTATTGATCACAAGATTGCTAATTTGCTATCCCCCTCCATTCCTCCCCTGACAAATCTCTTCGACTCGCTTGTGTGTAAAACACACAAATCCGACTATCATGGAGTTTTATAGAGGATGGAAACGTGGAAGAATCACCACGCCAAGAGGCGCTAGGCTTGCATGATGATGGATTTGGGAGAGGAGAATTATTGGGATTGGAGAAGTTCATTTAATACTTTGATCCCAACTTCACTCTCCTGTATTGTGACTCTTTTTCCTGCTATGAGCCTCCTGCTGGATGAAGTGTGCAAAGGTTCATAGCATGTAAACTCTAACTTGCTCATTTTCTCGGAAATCCTTCTTGAAATACGAATTGGTATTTCTTCAAGAGCTTTAAACAGATCAGCATTAACATGTTTGGCAACTATCTTCCCCATGTGAAGAAGAGAATTGGGACGAAAAATAACTTCAAAAGGCACTGAGCAGTTACTCGGTCAGTCAACAAGGGAAACCAACGATGAGCCAACAGATTCCATTAATCATATGGCCAATTCCCTCAATTCTCCTGGCAAAGGTAAGCTGTCGACAATAAATGACACTGGTGCACATCCCTCAAGTATGAGGGTGAGAGTTGTGTTGGAAATTCGCCCTTAGGATCGATCACGTCAAATCACAAGAACACACGTGCACAAAAATCTGATAACCAAGGGTCCTTGTTGTGCTGTTATTTTCTCTTTATTTCTTTTCTCCTTTTTCTCTCGGTTTTACAAAACTCATAGCGTGATGTGCATACATATATATAGGAAAACTCTTCTTTTCAACCGGTTGATTTCTCGTCTCCTTAATTCGCCTTCGACTTGCGCCACGTGTCCAAGCGGGACCGCCAAACCACTTCTCTCTTCCTTATCTTCTCGGCTGCACCGCTACATGCGCTCAATCCCCTCTGCTGGCTCCCGTTCTCTCTCCCTTTTATCTCCAACCAACTCCGCCACCAGCCAGCTAGTGCTCCCACGCCCGTCCAACCACCACTAGTCGGCGGCTTTTTCTTGTTGCAGGCACTCCGCGAGCTGCAACCTGTAGATGGGGTGCGACGCCGCCTGGGTCATCAGTGCTGCGATGCCGGCAGGGATGCAGCAGTCGGCATCTCGCAGTTGAGGCGTTGTCGTCCAGTGCGGCAGAGCATCGATGGCGCCGCGGTGGGGCCACCTGACCCGCTGCGGTGCAGCATCCACCGTGTTGTATGCCGGATGGGGCGTGACGTCGTCAGGTCACCGGTGGTGCGGTGCTGGCGGGGCTGCAGCAGCCGGTGAAGCAAAGGGGGCACGCCGGCGTTGTGATGAAGCATTGCCGGGGGCTGCCAGAACTGCAGTGAAGCGCGCGAGGGTGGTTGAAGCTCGTCGGCGCTGCAGTGAAGCATCGTCGGGGGCCGCGGAGCTACAGTTGCTTCCGCGCAGGTTGCAATGAAGCGCCACCGGAGTTGCAGTGAAGCCCGTCGGAGTTGCATTGAAGCGTCGGGGAGGCCGTTGAAGCTCGTCGGCGTTGCAATGAAGCTCTCGCTGAAGTTGCAATGAAGCTTCGTGCGGCGGCGACGAGCCCTATGTTGCCATGGAGCAACCCCGGTGGCTCATGGTGCTGTGATGCATCAGTCGCTGACAGCTCGCGGAGCTGCGTGCGCTCGTCGGCGTAGGTGTGATGGCAGGTGCGTCGATGCTGCAGTCAATGGTTTCCTTTCCCATTGTCGTCGTTGCTGAAGAGGCGGGTGTCGCAGCAGCCGATGGCCCTGTGGATGCAAGATGAGAGGAGAAGGAGGACGTGGGGGCTGAGTTGCTCTGATCGGACGGGTCAGATGCGTCTAATCGAGCGGCTGGCAAGGCGGATGATTTCCTAGAGGTCAAATCATCCGGCTTATCTGTAGCAGTCGCCATATATATGCACAGCCGAGCGAACCCCACTCCCCCTCCCGCGCCGCCACCCGCGAGGCGGTCTGGGCGGGCACCCCGATCTCCTCCGCTCGGCCCCCTCTCCCTCCCTACTCCTCCTCGCCGCTGCTGGAGGGTGCGGTCGGGAGAAGCCCGGTTTGCGCAAGCGGCGGCGGGGCTTCCTTCGTCCCCGCGCGCGGGTGGTCAGGCGCGGCCAGATCCGCCGGGCCTGGGCGCCGGACTGGTTGGTGGGTGCGGCGGCGCGGCATGCCGCGGAGTGGTCGGCGACGAGCTCCTGGCGACGGTGCGGCGGGCGTCATGGGGGTGGTTCTCGCTTCTTGTTGGGCTGCCCTTCTCTGCTAATGGCGGTGATGCGGCCAGCGTCGGCGACGGGTGGAGAGGGTCGTGGCGGCGCGGGATGCGGGCGGCCCCCTGCCGTGACCTGCGTCAGGTGGTGGGGGCGGCGCTGCAAGAGGTGGCTCCGGCGACGGTTCCTGGCGGCGGGGCGTTCCGGCGTCACGCCGGTGGTGCGGGTCAGGGCGCTGGCCCCTCTGGAGGCCTTCTTCGGTGGCGGGTGCGATCGATCCGGCGGACCTCGCCGGTGGACGGGTGGCTGCATCTTCCTCGCATTGGTCTGGCCGGTGGCCGTGCTAGGGCGTCAGGGGTGACGTAGGGGAGGCTGCTGGAGGGACGGGTAGACCGACTACCTGTCACCGGTGCAGGGGTGCGCCGGTCCGGACGAGCTCCGCTCCCCTCCCCTTTTCCAGGCCTCACGCCTCCTGGCTGCAGACCGGTGTCCGAGGTGGGACGGTCACTGGCGGTACTGTTGGTGCTTGGGTTCTGCTGATCGACTCAAAGCCTGTCCCTTTATTGGTCTTCGGAGTGTCTGGATGCAGGGCGGCGGCCTTGGTGGCGGGAGCTGCGGGCTCGTGGGCGGAGCTCATGGCTCGGGTGCGGGCGGCTCACTGTCATGGTCGCGTGGGCAGCATGGGGGCGGGCTCTTGACGTTCTATGGTGGTGGTGCGGCCGGCGCTCTCGTGTTGGGCTGTCCGCCAGGCGGAGGCGGAGGGTGGTGGCCGGGGTGAAAACCTCGTCTGGCTCCAGACCAATGGCGGCGGCGTCCATGTGTTGTTCCCTTCTTGAAGGCTCCATTGCCGTGGCCCTGCGTCCTTCGTGTTACTCCAGGTGAAAACCTCGATTTCGTGGATCGGGCGGTGGCGGCTCTACGGTGTCGTTTCTTTCCTGGAAGCACCGCTTTGGAGGCCCTGGTTCGTCGAGTGTCGGCTTCGTCCCCTCGCGGTGACTCGTTCACGAAGGAGAGCTCCTTAGATTCTTAGATATGCTCTATCTGTCTACTAGTTGTCTGCTTTGGAGCTTTTGGAGTAGTGTTGTTGTACGTCAGCTCCCTTGTATCTGCCTTGGGTGTGTGTGTGGTGTCGGGTGGTTTGCGGTATGTATGTTGATCGTGCTTTATATATAAAGCGGGCGAAAGCCTTTTTGGGTATATGCACAGCCAGCCGACCAAGCATACTAACCTAAACCTATACGGACTCCAACTCCACATGGACAACTACTACTACAGTACTACTAAACAGACTGGGACTCAAACTAGTACACGGCGTGCAAACCAGCCACACCTCACGTTCATCCAAACTTACTATTTACTCACCCGGCCAGCTTGATCACTATTAAGCTTAATCAAGCCAGCAAACCAAACATTGTTTGGATTAAGTTAACAAGTTGAACACTTCCCGAAAGAGTGGTTAGGTGTAAAATCTAGTGGTCTGACCCAGGTAAACTTCCCATCCTCCCTGCATGCATGAAAGCGGTCATCCGAGAACCTTGAATAAACTGCAAGCTCAGAAATTGTAGTGCATTTTCTTGGTGCATACATGAACTGAAACAACATTAAATTGACATTACTCAAGATGATATATATTTTTACCAGCTTCAGAATTATAGAATGAATCATAAGAGTGTTGCGCCTGACCAAGTAATCCTCTAAGAAGTATGGCAAGCAGTAAATTTAGAGAAGTATCGGTGATTTGTATTCATCAAATAAGCTTCAAATCCGTATCACCCTAATTAGAAACCACCAACTGAGATATATATAGGAGTGTAAATAAAAATAGCAGAGCTATCCATCTTATTTTGTGGGCTCTAGTGCATAATTGCAAACCAGACCATTGTGATAGTTCACTCTAGTTTCCTGACTAGAATGTGCCAATTTTTTTAACTCACGCAAGTATTGAGGAAGTACATCTAGAGCTTCCTAAGTTCAACCAAGATGTTCCCACATTTGACATACTGGATACCACTAGATCGATATAACATCTTGCTTATATCTTGCTGTATATAAATAGTTAACAAACTACTAGACTGGCGCACAACATCTATTTTTGCACTAAATGCCCCTGCCCCAAAAAATTGTCCAGCACATGCATTTGGAAAGTAAAAGAAGGCACATCCTATCCATTAACCCAACATGACATTTTTTCGTAAACTGTTGTTAACAAAAGCAAGAGTCTTATTCGTACGAGTCAAGATTCTGAAAACCCATTAACTAAATCTAATTATGTCTAGAAACAAGCGACCATTTGGATAGTTAAGATAGCACTTAGTGAAACAAGCTTTATGTGTTTTGGCTCTAAATATACCATAACAAAAAATAATTTAGTTTTACTAAAGTTTTGAGAACAAACAAATGCAAATTCAGTTACCACTCTACTCACATTTCATGAAGTCCAGTAATGAACCATACCACCGAGTTAAATCAAGGTATGCACACAATGCATATCAAACCTCTTGTCTGGCTTACTTCACTTGCATGAATCTAATATGTAACATATAAATGCATCTAACATTTGGGGCTTTCTACCTCGCCATGTAACCGCAACGTCTGACTAATATTATGTTAAAAAGGGTAAAATAGAAGTATCAGAGCAACACGGTGAGCAACTCACCTGCAGCAAGATGCCGCTGGCCCCATCAAAGCTGCACTTGTAGCAGTTGCTGATGTCCTCAAAGAACACCTCAAGCTTGTACCTCTGGGAGTCATGATTCAGGTACAGTTCTATGAGCCGCTTACCCTGGATGACTTCTACGCGAATGCTGTCCCAAGAATTAGCCACCTCGAATTTGCCCTCAGCGACGCAGTTGCCTACAAAGAGGCGTGCATCGGCTGCGCGGAGAGAAACGTCGGGCACGTGGGGAAGAAGGTCCTCCGGGGCAGGGGAAACGGAGAGGAGGGAGCCGAGGAAGCGGGGTAGGCAAGCGGAGGAGGCGAGTTTGGCGGCAAGGGTTGCAGTGGCAATGGAATCGAACTGAACGGCGCCATTTCCTCGACTTAGCTAGCCGCATCGGGCTGCGGCGATCTCGCAGGCGTACGCTTCGCCAGCAGCGGCAACGGCGGAATTGAAGAAGGTTAGAAGCTCCCTATTGATGGCGGAGGGTGGGATATTAGAGACTCACACCGTGGCCGTGGAGGCGCACGCCAACACTGCCAGTAGCCATTGCTAAGGAACTGCGAGGAGCTGAGTAAAGCTCTCAATGGCAATGTACTTTTCATTCACCACATTTGCGCTTCTCGTGCTGCCATCATTCTCCACTTCAAACTTGGACTGTACATGATCATTTTTCTTTTTTTTTACTGGCAATGAAAGTTCATATCTCCAGATTAGAATATATACCTTAAATTGCTCCTTTCCTGTTTGAAACAGCGGGTTCAGTTGCCTTGCTCTTTCCCTTGTGCAACTTATCAAGCCAAGTTTTCTTTCTCTTCGAATTTTTGGATTGACCAGGTTGCACAACACTAACTAATATTGTAGATGCAAATTTCAAAGAACTACCACTAGTGAAAAAATTACTACAACTTGCACAACCATGTATTGTACTTCTGAATATCTGGTGTGTGATCTGAACTTGCACAACCATGTATTTAATCTGGTGTGTGTGTGATGTGAACTAGTGAAAGAATTACTACGACGCGCATTGGACCCCCGACCCCCCGAGCCGCTCCCGCGAGCGTCCTCGGGGGAAACCCTAGCGCGCCGCCGCACGTCCTCCCTCGTCGACCTCTCCCCCCGCCGCCACCGCACAGCGCCACCGGGCAAAGTCCGGCCGGCGTTGGTGGCGGCGGGGATCTTTTCCCTCTCCTCGCGGTTGGCGTCTGGCGCGGGGCTGTGCGGGGCCCAGCAGCGCGGCAACGGGCATGCTGGGTGGCGGCGGTGCAGCAGTGGCTTGGGGCCCCTTCGACGCGTGGCGGTTGCGGCTTCTTTGGCGGTGACGCGCGCGCCGGCCCCGTCTAGATCTGACGGATTTGGCTCCGGTGGCCCGACATGCGGCGGGGGCAGCGTGCTGCTTGGGTCACGGGCGTCTGGCTCCGGCATGGCCGGTGTCTGGCGAAGCTGGAGGCGTCGCGGCGGCGGTGGTTGGTGCGTGTCCAGGCGGGCGGGTGGCCGCGGCCTCGCATGCTCGGCCCTGTGATGGCGCGGGCTGTGGGCGGCTTGGGCCGCGGGCGGCCGCCCTGCAACGGTAGGTGGTGGCGGCGGCATGGTGGTGGTGGTGGTTCGTGCTGGTGGTGGCGCTGGCGGCGGTGTGGGCTTCGTCCGCCCTTGCGTCCGGCGGCCGTTGGCGGCGAGGGTGGTGGCGCTGGCTCGGGGCTGCCCCTCAGGGCCCCAACATGGATGTGGGCTGCCACGGCGTGGTGGTGGCCCATCGCGGTGGTCTGGGTCGTTTCATGGCAGCGGCTGGACTTCTTCGGTGTCTGCTTGTCGGTGAGCGCCCTTGACGTCCTTCGATTCATTTCCCCGTCGTTCGGGCGCTACCTTTGTAGGAGGGTTGGCCCTCTCCCAGCGACGGCCCATCGCTCGTCTCGCGCCCGGCAGCAGGACCGGACTCGTCTCGCGCCCAGCAGCAGGACCGAGCTCGTCTCGTGCCCGTCTCGCGCCCGGCAGCAGGGCCTGACTCGTCTCGTGCTCGGCGGCAGGACCGAGCTTGTCTCGCGCCCGGCGGCAGGACGGGTCGATGGTGGCCAGTTTTGGCCGGCCTATTGGGTCTCGACACTGGGGATAGCCCAGCGGTGCGAAAGGCAGTTCCTTTCCACTCGTCTCTTTGGTTGGGGTAGCGGTGGGTGGCGGGTGAGGTGGCATCAAGGTCCTGGATGCCGGGGCGGCGGCCCTGGTGGTATTGTTGCGGTGCTCTTGGGCAAAGCCCGTGGCTTGGTGCTGCCTGGTGGCCATGGCCGTGTGGGCGGCGTGGTGTGATGTTCGGTGGCAGTGAATATTGGCCGGGGTGAAAACATGTTCTATCTTCGGACGGACCGGCGGCGGCGAAACACGTTCCCTTCTTGAAGGCATCGTCGCGGCTCTCAGTGCCCGTCGTGTTGCTCTAGGGGAAACTCTGATCTTTGGATCGGGCGGTGGCGGCACTTCGGTGTCATAACCTTCCTATAGGCACCGCCTTGAGCGCACGGTTCGTCGTATGTAGCTTCTTCTCTTCGCGGTGGCGTGTTCACGGTTGAGGCCCCCGGTTGCTAATGTAGTGCTAGGGGTGGTGTTGCTGCGCTCAACGCCTATGTATCCTGCCTTGGGTGTGTGTGTGTGTTCTGATGGCATGCGTTGTATCGGGTTGTTGATGATCTTTGCTTTATATATAAAGCGGGACGAAAGAAGAATTACTACAACTTGCACTTGAAAGAATTATATGTGTGGTCTGAACTTGTGAATATCTAGCTGTATAGTATATAATGTATGGCATAACTCTGTTCCCAACTCTGTATTGTACTGTACTTAAATTACAAAGTGCCTCATCCCTACTTCTGAACATTTAGGCGCAGTTGCTCGCGCAGGCGTGTGTGTGATCTGAATGCATGAACGCTGTAGTAAAATCACTGAACTTTGAGCTTGGCTGGTGCAAGGACTACGAGGGACAGGGTTGCAATACTTCAACAAAAAATACTAAATAAGATCTGAGTACATAACTGCACAAGAACTAGGATCGGTTAGCACTCGTTAATGGGCTGCGCCTGAGTGGCCGACACAGTAACCATGTGGTCTCGCCATTCTGACATCACATGTTTTTTCCTTTTTGATTATATTTTGAAAACAAATACACATACATATATTTTAAAAAAAGTTAATATTTTGAGAAGTCTGCGCCCGAGTGGCAGGGGCGTGCCGTCTATCGCTTGCAGGGAGCCAGTGCTGGGCTTGGCACAGTAACCATGTGGCCTTGTCATTCTGACATCACACATGTTTTTCCCTTTTTGTTTATATTGTGAAAAGCAATACAATTAGTTAAAATTTTGAGAAGTGTTCATCGCACATTTCAATGCAGTGTAACAAAATGTTCGGTCAACTTAAAAAATGTTTTTACCATTTAAAAAAATATGTATATGGCACTGATTTAAAAAAATGTACATGACATTTCTTTAAAATCTGATAAAATAAAAAAATGACCGTGTAATTCAAAATATGTAATTTACATTTTAAAAATGTTCATGCATTTCAAATAAAGTGTTTGTGATTTAAAAAAATGTTTAGCCAATGTGTAAAAATGTTCTAATAGTTCAAAAATAATGTTTTGTATCATAAAAAAATGTTTCAACATGTATAAAAAAATGGTCAAAACAAGTATTTGAAAAAAAAATCATGTATTTCAAAATTTTAAATGTATACAAGAAAAGGTTTGGATGTATACGAAGAATGTACAATATGAATAAAAAGGTAGACATCATAACATATATTTGAAAGAATATTAATCATGTATTAGAAAATGTTAAACATGTATAAAGAGTGTTTCTAATATATACGAAAAATGTACAATGTTTATGAAAAAATATGTATATGTTGGAAAAAGGAAACGAAAGATAAAAAGAAACCATAGAAAGATGGAATCACGCTTGGTATATTGTTGGGAAGACCCAATAGCCGCCGTGCTGTTGGTAATTGCTTATAGGAATCCCATTGTTAGAACCATGCAAGAAATGAGGCCTTCTTAGGGCACTTTGCTCTCTGGACCATCTGATCGTGTGTCCAAAGTACTTTCAGCTGTTCGATTTCTTGATGAGATCCTGGCCGTTGGATCGAGAGTGATGTGACAATCAATGAATAATGTTGCTCATTTCTTACTTCGGGATATTGGTCCTATCTCCTTGACTGGTGGGTCACGTGGTCGGGGTGCGACCGACGCTTGTTCTTATGGGCGCAGGGGTCGTGGCCCCACCTGTAGATTTGGGTGCCCGTCGAGGGTATTTGTGGGATTTCATGTGGTCTAACGCCACGTGGCTTTTTCCAATTCGTTGGTACCTCACCAATTAGTGAGGTGGCCGCGGCCGCATTGTCCTCCACTTCTCTCCTCACGCTTCCCCTCCACTCCCCACTCCCCTAACCCTGGCCCTTCCTCTATGCTGATGCTGCCGTCGATTCTCTCCTCAGATCCTGGCCAACTCCGGCCGCCTTCCCCTCAGCTGGCCAACTCCGGCCGCCTCCCCCTCAGCTGCCTATTGGCGCGAGCTCGCCTTGGTCTTGGTCCCCACATCCTCCACGCTCGGCATGAGTGCGGGTTGCTGGCGCACCATGTTAGGTTGATCTCCTCCCGTTCGAGCCCAACGCCTCTAAAGGGCCCTTGCCTCACGCCCTGATCGGGGGCACCCAACCAAACTATGGTTAGTGGGCCCCTGTCGTCGCGCCAACCCTAGATCGATAGGGATGTTGGTGGGGGCTGCGGCGCACGGTTGAATCTCGTATCGTGTGCTGCTGGCTCCCCCACCCCTTTATATGGCGCGGCGACAAGGGCCCACCAACCATAGTTTGATTGGGCGCCCCCGATCAGGGCGCGAGGCAAGGGCCCATTAGAGCCGTTGGGCTCGAACGGGAGGAGATCAACCTAACATCCCCCCCCCCCCCCCCCCTATCTCAACTTTCCTTTTAACTTTATACTTTACTAAAGTTTACATGAAACAACCAAGGGTTTTATCATGGAAGGCAAGGAAAGTTGAGATCAAGGGAGAGAATGTTAGGTTGATCTCCTCCCATTCGAGCCAACGGCTCTAACAGGCCCTTGCCTCGCGCCCTGATCGGGGGCGCCCAACCAAACTATGGTTGGTGGGCCCCTGTCGCCGCGCCATATAAAGGGGTGGGGGAGCCGGCAGCACACGATACGAGGTTCAACTGTGCGCTGCAGCCCCCCACCAACATCCCTACGGATCTAGGGTTGGCGCGACCCGACGGGAAGCTCCACCGCCGCCGCCACCAATGCCCACTCTGCCATCACCGTCGTAGCCATCCACCATGGCCACCTCGGCAGGCTCATCGACTCAAAGTGAAGGTAGGACGACCGATCTAATCTAGCCTAGTGAGCCACAACCTCTATCACACCGCACATGGCGGGGCTGCAGCCCACACCCCCACTTTCTCCTTCGCCCGGACGACCTAGCCCTTTGCCACCGAGCTCCTCTACACCACCATCGCCGCCCGTCCTATTCCCTTCCTGTTCTTCCCCTCCCTAACCCTAGAAACAGAGGAGGAGGCCGATTCGCCGTCAGCCACCGGCCACCGGAGCCTCTTGCTTGACCACGTTGAGGGAGCGCCGCTGGCTGTCGAACCCTCCTGCTTGACCCTGAAGGGGTTGCAAAAGTGCCAGAGGCCTCGTCCCATCTTGCAGTCCGCCACCAAATCACACTGTTTCCTGCCGCCATTGCACCATGGGAGAGATTATTTCTTGATTCTTTGGTTACTCTTCTGTTTTACTTGATTTGTGATGTTCTACTGCTCATCTAGGTCACGTGTTACTGTTTAGGCTTGTCTAGACTTATTATCCTTTTGCTCATCTAGGTTTAGTTCTTTGTGCTGTGCAGGATGTGGTTAGGGCTGGTGGTTATTCGTTAGTTTTGTCGTTGCTGGTTGCCCCCTGCTGGTGCCCTTGACCATTTGATTGCTAGGATCTGCTATTCCAGTTGTTGGAAGAAGATTGTCAGGTTCTCCTTTTGGCACATCGCAGGTGATATTTTTTATCTATTTCTTTGTTTAATATCCTTTTATTGCATTATTTAACTTATAAATTGCTTCTCATGTATTGATTGTAGCTTATTATATCGTGAGCTTAGTTACTTTTATTTCAGGTGATATTGGTAGGAACATGAGGAGCCTCCATTTCAGAGGTGCTGTTGTTGCTGCGGGTTGGTGCTTGGGGTTCGCAGCAGTTCCTCCATGCACAGGTTCATCTCTTAATCATACTAGCTTAGTTGTAGTGTTAAATCATGAGCTTAGTTACTTCCTTAGGCTGCCCTGCTGGATGCCATTTTCAGGTTGCTGTGTACCTACGAATAGTTCATTGGTACCTAGGTTCTACTCCCTCCGTCCCAAAATACTTGTCGGAGCAATGGATAAAAATGGATGTATGTAGAACTAAAATACATCTAGATACATCCATTTCTCCGACAAGTATTTTCGGACGGAGAGAGTATGTTTCATATCTACTATCTGTAGGAAGGAGATTTTTTATTAGATGAGGGTTATTTTTTTTCCTAAAATAGCAAGGTACTTTAACTTGTAGTTCTAGGTTATTTGATGAGATCAAGGTTCTGAATGCATTTTTTATTTTTTATGCTCAGAAGAAAGAAATATTTTGTTTGACACCAGATGTATGTAGGCATGGTCATGGCGTTGATGCGGAGAAGCTCAACGACAATGGCATACCACTGTTCATTTTGACATCGGACAGGGTAGTATCAATCTTTATGCGTAAGTATGTACTGCACATACTCGTCTTAACTAAGTGTTCTTCTTTTCCATGTGTACTGCCTCACCCATATCTCCAGGCTCAGGTAGTATATCTTTCCGTGACTAAAAACTAATACCTTCACACTGACTGCTCTCCCTCTTAATTATGTGTGTTACTGATTACCATGATAGGAGCCCTCCTTCCATTAGGGCCAGGAAGATTTTCGAAAAAATGTTTAGGTAGTTGCTCTTTTTACAAAATTAACTTACTCCCTATTTCATGTTGTTTATGCACCTCTTTCCTATTTCTCTGTTTCAGATAATGGTCGTGAATTCATATGTTTGCACTCTAGAGTGTGTAATTTGTGGAGGAAGGTGTAGTTTATGTGAATAATCAGTTCGTGCTTTTATCATGAGTATAGTACATTCAAAATTAACAAAAGCAAGAATACATAGCAGCGATGTCGATCATGTAGGCTATGAAATTGCATGTTTGTTGTTCCAGTATGCAAATTTACCATGATGTGGCAAGAGGTGCTTCCCTTTGTGATGATTAGTTTTCGCGAGAGGATTTCCGTGAGGTTCTATGCAATGTCACAACGTTTGATCTGATCTTGGAGAATCCACTGCTCAGATCTTCAATTATTGGGATTTCTTTTCTTGGTAGTTAAAGATACCAATTTGTTTGCAGCTTCTTGGAATTTCTAGAGAAATAATTGGTATAGATTAACAATGCATGGTGCTATGCTTGCAAATGATTTGGATGGTAAATACTAAATAGTCCAGCAAACTAAAAAAATGGAGTAGAGTCTTGGCCAATGGGTCACCCTCAACTTCTTGATGATTGCATGAACAACTCTAGATGATCATGGAAATCTTTCTGATTGCTGCTTGGAGTCTCTGGAAGGAGCGTAATAACAATTATTTTAGACATGTGGTGCCTTCCGTTGACTTGTGGTGGACTAGGTTCAAGATTGACTTTGGTAACCTTCTTTATAGAATGCCCATTCATAAGAGACATGTTGTCTCTTCCATTTTGCAAACTCTAAACTAAGGGTTTCATTAGTTTTGGAACGTGTAGCTCAGTAGTGTCTAACTCCCCCCCCCCCCCCCCCCCCCCCACCTTGTAATTATCACCATGTAACTGCCTTTGTGTTATACTTAATATATATGCAGTAGGAGCCTTTCCTACTGTCTCAACCTTCAAAAAAAAACAACTCTAAAAAGATATTATCATACAATTTTACCCTTGCATGTCTCTTTAGCTTCTTTCCTTTGCTATTTTCTATTATGTAGCAATATTTGTGACTTATTACATGAACGTCTATGAAATATCAAGCTTTCAGTATCCCAGGATTTTGCTACCAATCATTGTTTTTCTTGGGTGACAAACCAATCATTGGTTCTTACTTAAATTCTTGCATGATATTAATCATTCACCATATTGCACTTGGTGAGACCATTTATCATGAATGAGGAAGAGGAGATCCCGGCCACTGCACTGCATCTTCCATAGGCTTGTGGCGAGGATTATATCCCCAACATCCTCCTGCAAGCCTGCAGCTACTGCCTCCCTAAATAACGTCAATCTACATCAGCAAGGTGAGCCTCACAGATTTTTTCCTAGGCTTTTACTTTATCATGTGTGTACAATTGTTGCATGTCTCTAATTGTTTATGTTGCTAAAAGCATATATAGCTATGTATATGTTCCAAGAAATAAAGCACAACCACTGAAACTATGGTGTTGAGAGCTAGAAGATTTTAGAAGTGCATTGATTCAGAATTAGCAAATTAGGTCTCTGATATGGAAGTACATATTGCATTGTTGCTATTGAGGTCTAGCGTTCTATACTTTTTTAGAAATAAGGTCCATGGTTATTGGTGTTCTCAATTCCCATGCCAAAAGAATTTTGTGTGGTTGACTACATTTTACTTTGCTGTTTTCTGGATATGTAGATTAGGTGCTTTCTACGTGGTGGTTTCCACTGCCTCTTGCTCTTCATATAGAATTTATTTGTGAGGCCTGCCACTTTATCTTGTATTCAATTAACAACCTGGGTCCTGCAAAATGCAACTACATGAATTTGGATTTGTGCATCAAGCTTAAGAAGGTTATGTTGAGCATGGTGATTAATTTTATGCAAAGTTTTTCTCTCTTTGTGCACTAATTAACTTTGTGTTAGCATTTGGTTTTTTAATTTTCATTATATAGGCTGACCCATTCTCTGTGCTAATATTCTCACACTTTTCCTGTTTTATGTTTGGAAATTTAAGGCTCTACCATCACACAAAGCAAATAATCATGTGGATTTGTGCAGTTCTCCCTCTGGATGCGCTCGATCTTGGAGACACCTTCTCGGCCTACAGGTTCGTCTCTCTCTCTCTCTCTCTCTCTCTCTCTCTCTCTCTCTCTCTGACAACTGCTCATATATCTTGCACTGGATCAAGAAATTAAATATAAGATGTGCTCTTGAATCTGCGGTGTTTTAGGTGTGTAGGTCTACTTCTTTTTGGATTTTCACGACTCAAAGCTTGAATAGAAATCTCCGGTGTCTCAGGCTGTCACCTTTTAGGCTTATTCTGGCCATAGATTTATCCTGTGATTAATGCTTATAGTTTACTGTCAACTACCTCTACTGATGGCTTATATATTTATATAGATTGTGACCATAATTGTGAGCTTTATGGGCGGCAACTCACTGGATAAATATAATGGACTTGAGTGGTGGATTTAGTAGCTTTTGAAATGGGCCTTACTCTCTGGTTTCTCCTTCCACGACAACATGGTGTAGGAGTCGGCATGACGCTGTGTAAGGTACTAATGGTCTCTGAGGTGAGATATTTATGTGATTCTAATGGCGCTCTGTCTCCCTTTGCAAGCATAACAATATGCGCTGATTGATTGGAAGTCAAGGTTCTGGTCAGATTGATTTATATGTCTCTGAATTTCCTTTTTTTTCCTGTGTGCTCATCTATCCTGCGAGTTATACGTGCACCTCCATTCTTATGCTGAAGAAAATAAAATGTGACTGATTTTGTAGGGTTTCGGAGTACTATGAGCATTGCCCAAGGTTCACACGACAGCGACTGCTAGAGAAGGCATTCACCTCAATGCAGGGGACATATGGTCAGTAACAATCACCTCCTGTTTAATTAGCCTTTGCTGATCCATTTTAAATCCCCTCCCATTTGGAAGTGTTTCGTTCCTCTCTCTCTCTTACTGAGCACTTCATGGCTTGGGTATGTTTGACCGTTTCGTGGTGCTGACTGTGGTGCGTGCTGCCCCGGTGTGAGCCAACATGAAGGATATGAAGTAGAGAGGGAGGTGGGGAGGACTTGTGTGCACATGATTAGGGGGTCATGGATCTGTGTAGCTAGCTACCACGGCTAATCTTGTGTCTGCTGCACAAATAGATTGAGTGGTATTTTGATTTTTCTCACATAACGTTTTTTTTTTGTTATTTCATTTTGAATACCTAGTCAAGCGACGTTTCATTCATGCGAAACTCAACATTTGATAGTGACCTCAAAGAGATAGCGGTGCGTGTACATAACTCAGAATTTGACAAATAGTTAAATGCCCTATATTTTAATATTTATTTCTTATTCCTATTTTTGGTTCCTGTACCAAACTTCTATCATTTTTTACAAAACAAGAGCGAAGTATAGTGATATAGGTCTAACTGATTAAGTTTAACAGCCATTGCTGTAATCTACCATTTTTTACACAGTGGTTTATTTATCAGGTCTGCTTTATATTATTTCTGTTCCAGTATAAATATTCATTTTTAAGGTTTGCTTCCTGGCGTTCGAATTAGAGATTTCTTGCCCTACTTTTGGCAGTACCTCCGAAGATGTTTTAGTAATGTTGTGTTTTTTGGGTCACACTTGTGATATATTCCCTCCATCCCATAATATAAGACCATTTTTGACACTATCATAGTCTTCTATTATGGGACGGAGGGAGTACCTTTTTGGGTTGCAAAATTTATATGTTCCCATTCTAGGTTCACTTCCATCTCTTTAAAATTCTGTCAACAGGTCTTTTGGACCACCTCTTCGGACAACACGACGAGCAAGATCTTTTTAGACAGATCTATCCAATACACTACTATCACCATATGCCATAGAGCTATATATATCGGTTCTCTTAGGCTTCTGTTAGGACTTGCTTTTGGTATATCATGCGACATTTTCTATGACATGCTCAAAGTGATGTAATGAACCAAACCGTTACTGTTATAAGTGCTTAGTTCCTCCTATTTCTTTGAGAAATCTGAATGCTGGAATCAATGATCTCTATGTTTCCTTCAACCTGTGGAATACAGTGTACCCACTAGTGGACCGGGTGGATGCTGCCATCGTGCTTTGCTTTTGGCGTAACACCCTGAACCGAATATGAATCATCTCCTACCAAGTTGGATATAACAGTCACTGGTTGTAAATAAGTTATTGTGTGCTGCGATTCTGCTTTGCTTTTGGTATAATGTTCTAAACCTGTGCACTTTTCCCTTCCATCATATGAAGCGTGACCTACCGGGTTGGATATGGCTGTGGTAGGGGGGTGACCTACTGGGTTGGATATAGCTGTGGCAAGCGGGTGCGGCAAGCCGCACTTTCTAACTAGTAGTATGAGTGACACATAACTGTTGTGCAGCGATAGGGCTATGTGTCGCCTGTACCGAAATATAATACATTTCGCCTACACGTGGTGCCTAGTGCCTACTGGGCCGGCCCAACATATAGGTGCACATGATTTTTTTTTCTGTGGTTTTTTATTTGTTTTTTCACAAGTTTACGTTGGTTTCTTAGGTTTTCTATGGTTTGGATTTTCATTTTTAGGTTTCGTTTTGTTTCTTCCTTAGGTTTTAACAGGTTTTATTTTCTTTTATTTTTCTTATTTTTCATACACATTTCACATTTTTGGTATACATCAAGAACATTTCTTTATACATGGTTAAAAAAAATGGAAGACATAATTAACATTTTTTTGAATATGTTTTGCTGTCTAATTTTTTTCCACATTTGAACATTTTACGTATATATCTAAAATATATTTTTATATATGTTTAATATTATCATATATCTGATTAACATTTTCAAATATACGTTTTCAACACTTTTTTGAATATGTGTTAAACATGTTTCGAATACACGTTGGAACATTTTTTCTGAATGATACAAAACATTTTTTTAACCTATGCAAACCTTTTTTAAAAAATTTACAAATATTTTTTTAAATGTCACAATCTTATTTTTGAAATGCATGAACATTTTTTTAGAATGTAACATGCATTTTTTAATGGCATAAAATATTTAATTTTAGATTACACAAACATTTTTACATTGCATAAAAACTGTGACATACATCTTTTTGAAAAACGTGTGAACATTTTGAATGTCATATACATTTTCTTAATGGTACATATATATTTTCTAAAAGTTGAGCGATATTTTTTTATAGCACTAGTAGATGTATTGACCATCATATGCACCCAGAATAGCGAAGCCTCCCCTCGACTTTTGAATATCATGCCATCTTGAGGCATCCCCTTATTAGATTGTGCCACTGCACAACACCCAATTTATCTACCATCATCAAGACATAATCAGTTGATTAAATTGGACAACTCTAACTAATATTGTAGATGCAAGTTTGAAAGAATTACTACCAGTGACAAAATTGCCACAACTTGCACAACCATGTGATGTACTAAAAATTACAAAGTACCTCATCCCTACTTTTGAATATTTAGGTGCAGTTGCTCGTGAGTGCGTGTGTGTGGGTGTGCGCGCGCACATGATCTGAATGCGTAAAGCTGGAGTGAAATCATGGGCCTTTGAGATTGGCTGGTGCTAGAAGGAAGGGACAAGGTTGCAAACCTTTAACAAAAAAAAACCCTTTGTTCGGAATTATTTGTCATAGAAATGGATATATCTAAAACTGAAATACTCTAGATACATTCATTTTTCCAACAAGTATTTCTGGACGGAGGGAGTAATAACTTCACGATAAGAAAACTAAGGGGCAATAACATGAAAATGCGAAAGCATTCAAATCAGGAAACTAGCAAAGAAATTGGATTCTGAAGAGCCTAGAGGAGGGGAAATACCAGTGCTCGGAGTGGAGGCTGGAGGCGGAGCACCGGAAGAGGGACGAGGTCGTCCGGCTGCCATGCTCCTAGATGATGGGAGTGATCGGTTGCTATCGCCTTGTCAAGGAAGAGGGCCAGCCGGGCAGCCATACAGGGCCACAACTCAGAGGGGAAGCAGGCAAAAGTCGAAGCAGATGGCACTGCCTGCAGGACGCACACAACATGACAATGAAAAGGTAGGGTTTGTGTGGCATTTGGTCTATCCAGTTGATTTGCTGAAGCCCACAACGAGGACTAGCACTAGTGGGTTGCGCACCAGTGAGCCAGGGTACGTGTTGAATTACCTATTGGGCACATAGGGAATTTCCTTTTATTTTCCCAAAATGTGGAGCTTCACACAGAGATGAGCGACCAAGCGACATATTGGGCCGGCCCATTAGATAGCTTTCAAAAATGTTTGTGATTTCATAAAAAAATGTGCATAATTTCAAACACTGTTTCCGTTACCAAAAAATCATTCATAAATTTTAAAAAATATTCAATTTTTAAAATTTTCTCGGGAGTTTCGGAAAATGTTCACATTTTCAAAAACAAATTGCGCTTTCAATGTTTGTTTGAAATCTTAAAAAATGTTTCACTTATTCAAAATTTATTCAGAATTTAAAAAATGTTCCTCTTTTAAGAAAAATCTTAGATTCGTAAAATTTTTGGGGTTTTCAAAAATGTTTCACATTTATCAAAAAATGTTTGATTTGTTAACAAATTCAAAAAATATTCATTTTCTTAAAAAACTATTATCCGCATTTGGAATATAAATTGTTTGGATCTGTAGCTGCCATTTTAGTTCTTAATGGTGCGCGTTGTTGTGTAGTCATGAATGCTGATTAGGTCAACTGGCTATCAACGTGCTCTCATGCTGAGGTTTTTTCTTCAATCCCTCTAGAGTGCATAACTTTTTTCAGTATTTTTCACTGTTTTGCGCTACTTTTTTACGAACAATAGCTAGGTTTTATTGGTCAGTACTAATGTTTACAGGAATGACCATCGGGTCGTGTGGAATACTCAAACGAGAAAAATACAAGAATTGAATGTTACAACTGTTTTTTTTTTGAAAATGGAGGCATGCCCCCGGCCTCTGCATCATTATGATGCATGCACCCATCTTATTAACAATCCACAAAGTATCGTCATAAAAGTCTTACAGCTCGCAAACAGAGCAGAATAAAGTAAAAAAGGAAAATTACATGCTGATAAAGATAATCGATACGGTAATAAGAAGGATAAGCTCCCTAGACTCCTATCCTGTGATGCGAGCCGCCTGCTCCGCTGTGGCCAAGCGCCGCCTACCTTCATGGCCGGGGTTAAGTCGCCACTGCCTGGTCCTCTGACCGTGGTCCGCCCCTCTGTCGCGGACTTGTCGGGGCACCTTTGAGCCGCCGCCTCCAAAATTGCCATACCCTGACGCCGCTTCGGACGCAGTATACTCCAATGGCCGCGACCGGCTCTCTTTGCGCCGCGTCCCGCGATGGCCGGGTAGCACGCTGCCGTGTCCACGCGCCTGCGAAACCCGGTGCATCGCTGCCAGCTGCGCCGGACTCCGTCCCCGCTTGCCTATGCCGAGCCGCCGTGCCCGCGTCTAAATTGTCCGCACAAGCCGTATTTGAGCGCTCCTGCTGCAGCTGTGTACCCAGGGAATGTATCCGGTGCACCCGCACTTGTGGTGTTACCGGTGCACCGGATGTCATAGAAAATTTGAACAAATCTGGAAAAAAATCTAGCACGCAATATCAATGTATGATGTCACAAAATTTCGTATAAAAATTTGAAATATTTTTTGAGATATAAAAATGACAAATTTGACATCAGTGTGATAATGGGCCAAATCTAAAGCCCAAGTTATGTTTACATACTATTCAGTGTCAAATTTGTCATTTTTGTTTTTCAAGTTATGTTTGAAATTTTGATTTAACTTTTTGTGACAACCTATATTGATGTTATGTGAGTGTGTTAAATTATTTTCAGATTTTTTTAAATATTTTAAAAGCACAATGTGAGTTTGGTGCACCAGTAGCACCAGAAGCTCCGGTGCACCAGATATTTTCCCTGTGTACCCAGGGCAGGTGGTGCGTGTATACACATCTTGGATGCGATTAGTAGTACTTCTTGGTAGCTGGGAGTAGCATGTGCTACTACTTGGTTCAGTAAATGGTCAAGGCTGTCGTAACAATGGAGCTTGCACCTGCAGCGGTGCCGTACGTCGCAGGTCCGTCCAATTTCACTGTCATCGCAGCTTGACCCGGCGATCGAGTTATTATTAACATCAAAATCTACTTCAGCATAACCGGGGGAGTGCAAAGGATTTCGTCCATGAAACCTGAGTTTCGGAGTTGCAATGTACCAAGATCAAAAAAGGAATTTGCGATGTAAGTCAAACTTCAGTGGACCTTTGGAAAAAAAGGTTACAACGACAGCTTGGTTCCAAGGTGCCCTGACCCGGGTCCTCTCGCACGACCTGCGCCCCATGAGCCGGATGTTATATGTCAATGTGGGGAATCCTAATATTTACGTCCACAAACATTCTGCTTCAACTCAATTGACTACTGAAGAAACGCAAGTTTTAGTTTCGGCGGATACAGAGAACATCCTATGGGTTTTGTCCTGCCGATGATTTGAGCTCAGGCATTTTCGGGTGTGTTGAAGGGCCCAGCCTCATTTCTACCTCCGGTCCGCGGGCGCACTGGCTCCTCGCTGCTCCAGTAGTTAGTGCTGGCACAACTAAAAAAAAGAGTTAATGCTGGCCAGAAGATAAAAAGAAGTCAATCTGACATAGCGCTGGGCTGCTGGGTGCTATTCATAATTTCAACTGTGGATTTATCTGCGTATTGAAACTTGGTCTGCTCCATCTCTATCTATCTGACAAAGAATGCCAGGTGATATCCATCCAAGTTTTTTCTATTAAACACTAGCACAAATGCCCGTGCGTTGCAACGGGAGAAACAAACTCTCGCACACCCTAGCGAGCAATCCATGTTGTCACTTCTCCTCTTTGGCATCATTGTCGATGGTGGTCACTTGTGTAACTATTTACGAAAAAGGTTATCAATCCCTATGCGGTGAGCTAGGTCATTACACTCTACCATGCCGATTTCATGAGTCCCTCCCTACACTAACTTGCAATTCTTTGTGCGTAGCAACCGTCACATTCACTTCATGTGGTTCAACACCAATCATGTCTTTACATGTCATGCGGTGCATTTCCTTGTTTACCACACACAATAATAATTTTATTGACCACAGACAATAATAATTATTAGTGTAAATAATGTTAAGGTATGAGGTTATCAACTTGCCGACCGAACATAAGCTGCATACACCTTTTCTTTCTGCTCATATTTGTGAGCAAACTGGACCAACTTCTTGAGGCGGCTTATTAATTTCAGTTCATAGACATATATAAATTGGTCCGACGAGTTATAAGAAAGCGAGTTGGGATAATTCAATAACCGAACTAATTAATTTCTTTGTGTTAGTTAATTGCATGCCATGTCTGGGTAATTCCTTTGCGCAATATTTTTTAGAAAAATCTCCTTCCTTATCTGATCACGCCCCGGTAGTATTTCGTCTTAGGATATTCTCTTTCCTCATCTGATCACGCCACCATGGTATTCCTTCCTTTTTCCAAAACTCTGCTTTTCTTCTTTGTACCCACTGGTATTATAATTCCTTAGGGTCATTATTATTCTCTCCTTCCTTATTTAAGCCCGCTGATCACGTCACACATTTAAGAACAAAAAAAAAGATCACGTCACACATCCCATCCCATTAAATCTAAGCCACATATGTCAGCCCACCTTTGTTTCGTACTTCTCAAGGCTGCTTACTGATCTTGAATCACAAACAAATATAAATTGGGAGTAGAACATGTAAAGCAGCGAGGTGGTACTATTTAATAAGGGAACAATCCTGGTATTTCACACAATGATGTCCTAGCATGATTGGTTGCGTCCTTTGGTCTTGACATGCAACGTCTGGAGTTCGATTGCTCGTGAAGACGCTTTTTTTTTGTCTGGGCTGGCTCCATGTAATATTTCTGCCTAGGCCGATTTTGTTGTTGTTATGTGCTAGTAGAGTAGGCCCAATAGCTAAAGCTCCGGTCAAGGCCCAGCGAGGCGATCCAGATGCAAAGTTGGATCGAGACTTCTGTAATTACCGTGACGGAACGTACGTGAACGTGAAAATCAACAAAGCGAGCGTACGTGGAAAAAACTTTTAAGCGGGACGAAACCAAGAATATCACCTCCCTTTAATAGTAGGTATATATATATATAGTATAGATATAGATATAGATATTGTTTTCATCAAAAACAAGTACTCTGGTCTATGTTAAAAAAAATCACAGGACCATTATTCATTACAAAGGTGTCACAAAGGGGCGTGGGCCATTATTATTTGTGCACTAACGTGTTCGTGTTGTGCTGCTGGACGGATACATGCGCAGGTCGCCGCCCCCACTACATCTATACACGCGACAGACTCAATTGTCTGCTGGCCGGATTGCCTGCGTCTGTGCCGTTTCCAACGCTGCGGTTGACTCTCTCGTCCACACTGGCTTACAATGCTGCTGCCGACTCTCCCCGTCCGCACCGGTTTACAATGTCACGGCCGACTTATCTACCTGCTCTCACGGCTGACTCGGTGATTATCAACTCCGCCGTGGATAATTTGTGGCTTAACGTATCAGGTGAAATCCGTCTAGTATATTTTTATATTATATATTATTTTCTTTAAAGAGCAATTACTCTGGTTTGCAAGTTCTCCAATGCAAGACAAGTTATCTACTGCAAAAAGGGACTACTATATCACTGAGCTGTCAAATGACTCGTACCGGTTTATGTCAAATATGGAGAATCTCAAGTAAACTCCTCGAGTAGTCTTAAGACTCAGGGGCTACATGGACATGGTTCAGTAAATGTTGCCAGTTTAAAGGCCGTCAGAAAATCTCCGGCTCAAAATGAATAATTTCGGTTTAAAATCCGGCTCAAGGGAAATTTTGCTTAACCCCTTTTTGGGTCCGACTCTGATCGTATTCGAATCAGGGTCGTTAAAAAAATCTCAAGGTCATTTGGGGGCTTCCTGTTCAAACATAGGTCGTATTCGAACCAAAGAGAACATAGCTGTCGGTACCCTCTTGATCAGCGCAATGCCAAAACCCACTAGGGGGCTTCTTGGTCATATTCGAATCATAGCTTAACCTCTTTTGGGTTCGGCTTTGATTGTATTCGAATCAGAGTCGTTAAAAAACTCTCAAGGTCATTTGGGGGCTTCCTGTTCAAACATAGGTCGTATTCGAACCAAAGAGAACATAGCTGTCGGTACCCTCTTGATCGATGCAACGCCAAAGCCACTGGGGGCTACATGATCGTATTTGAATCCTAGCTTAACCCCTTTGGTCCAGTTTACTGATCGTATTCGAATCAGAAGCCTCGATTTTTTTTCTTTCTATTTGGCTTAAGTTTTTGAAAACAATCTTTGGGTTTGTCTTGAGACTCTTTTTTGATCACATCTAAGTATAAGTGTGGTTTAAATTTACCCCGGCTTAGCTTTGACGATAAGTCGCCAGCACATGACAATCATCATACATTTGGAAGTGTTGGCTTCCAAGGATTGGGTTATCACCCTTACTGCGTAGGCCACATAAACCGACAGTGCAAATTCAATATCACAGGTATGATATTATTATTATAGTTATGTTTCAAAGTTATGATTCATAATAGGCTTATCTGTGACTCCTTTTTACACATCAGTGGTTATATGTGAGATATTATGACCTGCCCTGCGGTAAACCGCCAAGGGTTCTTGTGATATATTTCTATGTGCAGGATATATAAGACTACATTTGGGTGGTTACACGCCCTGGCTTTTGACGTTAAGTCGCCAGGGCATATGTTGTTTAAACTCTGTGCAGGATTTACAGAGTTATGACTTACATAAAAGATTAAGTTCAAGCCCGTCATCAGAGATTGAAATTGGTGTCTCAAAAGGCTTATCAATTCTTGATTTTCTCAAAGGCTATAAGCCGCCGGGTTATGAAATTCTGGCTTACAATGAATGCGCATTAAGTCGCCATCGGCCAAGAGCCGCCGAGTATTTGAACTTCAGATCTACTTGTCAACCGATAAGGTATTCAAATTTCTAATAGCCAAAACTTGGCTGGATTTTCATAATGATATTGAATGATTGAGGTTTTCATACCGGATTATATTATTCAAATCTTGAATAGCCAACATGGCTGGATTTTTATTATGGTTATCAATAACTAATATTGTGATGGAGGTTTTCAAAGTCGCTTCAGCGTAATGGCTATTATTTTATTAATGGACATGATTCATTTTTACAATGGAGGGAGTAGTCCTGAGTCGCTGCAGGCTTACGACCTGACACTTGAGGGTTATATTATTCAAATTGAGGTTACATCAAATATACAAGTCCCATGTTACTGACAGCATGCACCATGGCACTTGGGGGCTAATGCAAAGTCATTTTTTGATCACCTTATTGAAGACCCGGCTCATCACATTGTAATGAGCCGGCCCTTGGGGGCTACCGATTGCTCCTGTCAATAATTCAAGGTACACAAGTCTTAATCCATTATATTCAAGGGTTTACTGCTCAGTTGGTAAAGCACAAAGCTCTTAACCTTTTGGACGTGGGTTCAATCCCCGCGGTGAAGGCTACATCATATGATGTTATTTTTAATGAAGTATATATAAAGCCCCAGCTTGGTATTATCTTGCTGAGCCGGTCCATGGGGGTTACACGTTGCTGCTCAAGTCTACATAATCATATCTACAAAGTCCCTGCTCATTATTACATAATTACCCGACCCTTGGGGGCTACACTGGTTGAAGTTTTTATGAGCATACGATAATTACAAGTCCCAGGTTGCTGCAAGCATGAGAACCCGACACTTGGGGGCTACAGGTGATATGCATATAAGGGAGAAAAATCTTCAAATTCTCAGTTTTGAGCAGACCAGATTGACTCGGTGTCTGCAACAATCATGACCTGGCATCAACAACAATTACATGACCCGATATCATTTATTTATGACCCGACAAATTTGGCAATCATAAATCGGCAAGATCTACATCTTTAAGACGGCCGAATATTAGTTGAATATTTCAAGACACATATTTTTGTCAAGTCAGAGCATTGAAGGCCGACTCAAATGGATTATTTCTTATAATATCACTCTCCAAGAGCCAATGTCAGCAAATTGATTATGAAGCTGGCCTATTGACCCGGATTTTTCAGAAGAAGTGCCTGGATTTTTTGTATTGGCAAAGTTTGAACATATCTGTTAAAGGAGATTTGCTATAAGATCTTGAGCATGCATCCAGGAGGAAATGACAAGAATTTAAGGATGATCAGGTGCCAATTCAGGAAAATATTTAACCCGGAGCACAACCTAGTTTGTTCTTGTGTTTATTTTACAGGATCAGTTTAATATGGATAAATCCAAATTAAACTGGGGGATAATGTCGTGGATATACCCTGCGGTATGACCCTGCCGGAAGTACGACCCGGCCGGACTTGGCATTTCATTGGTAACCCGCTAGAGGATTGGTGACTCACGAGTCTAGCGGCTCACTGGTCTGACGACTCACGAGCCTGGCGACTCACGGATTGCCCTGACGGCGGGTCATATAGAGGATTAGGCCCAAGGCCCAGAAGGCCGGCTCATGTTATGGTGGGCCGGCTCAAGAGGAAAGCATAAGGAATATTTCCTTACAAAAGAAGCAAGACTAGGACTCCACTTGTAATAGACTAGCCCTAATCCTAATAGGACTCCACATGTAACCTGCCCCTTCAACTTATATAAGGAGGGGCAGGGCACCCCAAGAGGGACAAGCAAAATAATCTCTAGGGTTAGACACAAAGATCCGGCTTACCAGCGACTCCCTCATGATCACAATGAGACCTAGCCACAAACAGCATGTAGGGTTATTATCGGATGATGTTTCCTGGGGCCCGAAGCTGTCTAAATTCTTGTCTTATGTTGCATCTCTCAATTCCACCCAACCCCTCTCAAGCTACCACATAAATGTGTTGGCCTCGCGACTAAGTCCTCACACTAAGGACATCTGCCATGATAAATCCACGACAACCACTTTCCACAAAGTATCCCAAGATTTTTCATCACCGTTATTATTAGATGAACCTGCTCGTTCCACTAACCAATCTTCTCTCCTTTAACTTATAGAGACAATCATCCTACATGCAGAGCGAACAAAAAAGACTCCATTATTTTCACAGCCCGAGGACCAAAAGTCCTCCATACCTTGGGTGCACACTAGGATCTGTAGAATGGCAGTTGCAAAATAAGGTAAAATGCCTACTATATATCTAAGTGTTCCATTGTCCATTTATATGGTCCAAGAGTTCACAGACCAATTGTGGAGGTTGGGCAGTTAAAGACACAGCAAGTCTCATGTTCTCCTTCCTAGGGATCCAATTCATGTTCCAAATATTAGTAGAGGTGCCATCACCAATCTATCTAATAAGTCTGAACTTCATACTATCCTGGCCCTCCAAGACTGCTCTCCAAATTTGAGAAGGATGAATACCAATTTTGGCCAAAAGAAATTCATTCTCAGGGAAGTAAACAAAATTCCTGCTTGCCCCCCCTGCCACCACCACCAAAAAAATTAAATCATAGAGGTTAACTGTCGACATAGTCCTCTAGGCAGCTTAAAACAGGACATAAAATAAACCGGGATTGCCTAGGATACTGATTTAATTAAGGCTTCCTTACCAGCTATAGACAAGAGCTTCTCCATGCATCCCTGGATTTTACTCCACAGTCGATCTTTGAGATATTTGAAGGCCCCATTTTATGAAATATCCACATCAGATGGCATGCCAAGATATGTCGCATTCAACAACTCATTTCGGACATTCAAGGTACTCTCGATAACCCCTCTGAAGGAAATATGCCCTAGTGGCAATAATAAAGTTATTATTTATTTCCTTATTTCATGATAAATGTTTATTATTCATGCTAGAATTGTATTAACCGGAAACTTAATACATCTGTGAATACATAGTCAAACAGAGTGTCACTAGTATGCCTCTACTTGACTAGCTCGTTGAATCAAAGATGGTTAAGTTCCTGGCCATAGACATGAGTTGTCATTTGATTAACGAGATCACATCATTAGAGAATGATGTGATTGACTTGACCCATTCTGTTAGCTTAGCACTTGATCATTTAGTATATTGCTATTGCTTTCTTCATGACTTATACATGTCCCTATGACTATGAGATTATGCAACTCCCGAATACCGTAGGAACACTTTGTGTGCCACCAAACGTCACAACGTAACCGGGCGATTATAAAGGTGCTCTACAGGTGTCTCCGATGGTACTTGTTGAGTTGGCATAGATCGAGATTAGGATTTGTCAATCCGATTGCCGGAGAGGTATATCTGGGGCCCTCTCAGTAATGCACATCACTATAAGCCTTGCAAGCAATGTGACTAATGAGTTAGTTACGGGATGATCATTATGGAACGAGTAAAGAGACTTGCCGGTAACGAGATTAAACTAGGTATTGAGATACCGACGATTGAATCTCGGGCAAGTAACATACCGATGACAAAGGGAACAACGTATGTTGTTATGCGGTTTGATCGATAAAGATCTTCGTAGAATATGTAGGAACCAATATGAGCATCCAGGTTCCGCTATTGGTTATTGACCGGAGATGAGTCTCAGTCATGTATGCATAGTTCTCAAACCCGTAGGGTCCGCACGCTTAACGTTCGGTGACGATCGGTATTATGAGTTTATGTGTTTTGATGTACCGAAGGTTGTTCGGAGTCCCGGATGAGATCAGGGACATGACAAGGAGTCTTGAAATGTTCGAGACGTAAAGATCGATATATTGGAAGGCTATAGTTGGACATCGAAAAGGTTCTGAGTGGTTCGGGTATTTATCGGAGTACGGGAGAGTTACGGGAATTCGTCGGGGAGTACATGGGCCTTATTGGGCTTTAATGGAGAGAGGGGGGGGGCTGCCTAGGCCTAGTCCGAATTAGACTAGGGGGAGGGGCGGGGCCCCTCCTTCCTTCTCTTCTCTCTTCCCCTTCCTTCCCTCCTACTCCTACTACTTGGAAGGGGGGGGGGAATCCTACTCCCGGTGGGAGTAGGACTCCCCAGGGTGCGCCATAGTAGAGGGCTGGCCCTCCCCCTCCTCCACTCCTTTATATACGGGGGAGGGGGCACCCCATAAACACACAAGTTGATCATTGATCTCTCTTAGCCATGTGCGGTGCCCCCCTCCACCATAATCCACCTCGGTTATATTGTTGCGGTGCTTAGGCGAAGCCCTGTGTCGGTAGCATCATCATCACCTTCTTCACGCCGTCGTGCCGATGAAACTCTCCCTCGACACTTTGCTGGATCGGAGTTCGTGGGACGTCATCGAGCTGAACGTGTGCAGATCGCGGAGGTGCCGTACGTTCGGTACTAGGATCGGTCGATCGTGAAGACGTACGACTGCATCAACCGCGTTGTCATAACACTTCCGCTTTCGGTCTACGAGGGTACGTGGACAACACTCTTCCCTCTCGTTGCTATGCATCACCATGATCTTGCGTGTGCGTAGGATTTTTTTTGAAATTAATATGTTCCCCAACACCCTCTCACCTCCTCAGGACATCCCTTGCTGAAAAATTGATGATTTATCCTTGTTTATTCTCTCCCCCCGATGCTCTAGCATAAGTCTCCAACAGGATAGAAACTTCTTTAGACCCCTCATTATTTGCTTTAAAAACAATTGAATGTCATCTCCATATAACAAATGATTCATCTGCGGAGCCGTTGACACCACTTGTATGCCATCAACACTAGATGAATGAACCTTGGATTTTAGCCTCTGCTGCCAGCAAAAAGAGGTACGGTGAAATAGGAACCACCCTCCCCATGGATACCTCATGTTAGCTTAAATTTATCGAGCTTCTGACCATTAAATAAGATCGAGAGAGAAACTGACGTGACGTTGCCCATAATTATATCAACCCACCTCACTATGAATCCCAACTTTAACATAACTGCTCGTGGAAAACTCCATTCAACCCTATCATAAGCCTTCACCATATAGCTTCAACGCACAGTGCCTATGCTTCTGAGCCTTATTCTATTCATGAAGTGTAAGCATTCATAAAAACAATAATATTATTAGCAATAAGACGGACATGTACAAAAGCAGGCCGTTCCTCAGAAATTATATTTGTTAGAACTCTCTTCAAACAATTAGCACTACCCTTTGAGGCCAGCTTATAAAGTACATTGCACAAACTTATAGGATGAAACTATGTGTTAAGTGTTGTAAATTTTACCTTTGGAATCAAGACTGGAACAACATTGTTAATTTCTTGTGCACTTTCTACTCCTTCCACGATCCTGAGTACCACCCTGGTAACGACCTCACAACAAATATCCTAGTGCCTAGGATCCCGACATACCCGACCCGGCTAAGGGTCCATGAGTCCCAAATGAAAGACAAAGACAAGAGAGGGTGCGAGGCAACCCATAGGCATCCCCAGGCCGCCTTGGCCTCCAAGTTGATGATGACGACAACCTAGATCACATCTCTCTCTCTCTATGAAACCCTAGCCCTCACAGGGGAGGCTAGGGGGATTTCATCATCTACTCTCATAGGAAGAACTCTCAGTAGCCACATCTCTACAAAGTTTTAATCCCTCGCATAACATATATCCACCATAAATAAACAATGACAAGTAGGATGTAGGGTATTACATCTCATGGAGGCACGAACCTTGGTAAACTATGCGTGCAGGCTCTATCCTGGTACTTCCGACCATGTAAGACATCCTACCGAGGGTATTGAGGAACCTCCACTCTATTAGTTCCTTAGAGGATTTTGCCACAAGGCACTTGTGGGTGGTGATCTTTTTCTCATTGGGGGAGTCAAAGAGTGACGTCGATGGAGAAGAAATGGCGGCAATGTCAATGGAAGCCAATCCCACAACTTCACCACTTTGATCTTCAGCATCATCATCGAAGAGGTACGTTTCTTGAAGCACCAATACCCTTTGAGGATTCTTATTCACTAAGTTCTTGTTCTGGAAAGACTTGACTTGTACTTGTGGATAAGCTTTCCTCCATTGTTTTCCCTCATCTCATAAGGACAATCCGCAACGAAGTGTTCGCACAATTGTAACATATGTCTTAACTCTTTGACCCTTTGGCTTGAAACCACTTGAGTGGCTTGTTGCCCCCAAAAAGTTCTTGAGGCTAGAGCTTCTTCTTCTTCCACATGAAATAATGAATGTTTCAACTTCGCCATGTTGGAAACTCCCATCTCCTTGCTGGGTCAAGCTAAACTCGGATGGTTATTTTTTGCCTGATGGAAGAGCTAGCTCAGGTATGGTGTTGCATGGTGAGCTTGGCTTGATCATCTTATGTTCCTGTAGAGAACTTGTTTCTTGTCGGGATGCATTTGAAGCTGAACTTGGTGCATGGATAGAAGCTCTCTCTTTGGCACTGGTACGGAGTGAGCTCCCGGTGATTATCATGGTGGATTCTCTTGAAGCAATTAAGATGATCCAAGATCGTGACTTTGATAGATCGATGTACTCTTCTTTGGTAAAAGAGATCAAGTATCTCCTGAGCCTTCGTATATATAGTATTACTCCTATTAGACGTTCCCAGAATAAGGTTAGCAATTCTGTAGCTTTTTTTTCTCGCATGGAGGGCAAAACCATGACACGGTTGAGGTCTGGTCTTCCTGATACCATTGAGCTGAACAATGCTAATTGTAATACTGTTGTGATTGAGTAATACAATGTTCTACCCAAAAAAGAAAAAAGAAAAAATAACAAAACAAAAACATAAAACAACTGCAGGTAGTAATGGTGCTACACTTGCAGCCTCCTCTTTCCTCCAGAATTAAAAACATAAAACAACTGCAGGTAGTAATGGTGCTATACTTGCTGTGATTTGAAGTTAAAGAATCAAATGAGGTCCTTGAAACCATAAATAAAAAATAAGAATAGAACTGAGTTTGCATAGTGTAAGCCAAAATTTAGAATGGTAGGAAATGGCAACAAGACCATAAAAGTTACCGTAATGTTTACTGGTGAACGTTCGCTCGGAGAGGGTGGCAGTTTAAACATCTTTCCAGGCAGTTTTAGATGTTAGGGATGTGGCAGTTTCAATCATCACAGAAAATGTCATTTCACTCTAAAGAAACTGTCATCCTACACACAACCAAAAATTCATCCTACACACAACCAAAAATGTCGTCAAAACATTCGCAAATGCCACCCCCTCCCAACGAATGTTCGCTAGATAAGAGGGTCCCAAAGTTATGGTCTGTCTTCTCATAGTTTGAGAAGAACATTTTGGTTACGGACAGCTTAGGTCAACTCCAGTGCTAGACCCCATTTGGTCTGGTTGTGTTCGGTCCAAACGGACACACGCGATGGCCCAATGCTTGACCGCAACCCCAAAATGTGTTTGTTCGACTGGACCCATTTCTGAAGAAAACTTGCTCATGGTTTGCGTCTAGACGGACAGCGAACAGATGCCACCCGTCCTCTCCTCGTCCGCCCTTGGACCCGCGTGTCGGCCGTTCACCTACTTCATACCGGCCCCATTTAAGCCACATGCTTGGGCGTCCCGCTTGTCGGCCACCCAGTCGCGGCCTTTTTAATGTGGAAGTCGTGGACTGGCCACACACTTCCACTCCCAGAGCCACGTGCCTCCTCGAACCCTAACACACAAACCCTAGACGGCGGCCACCGCTCCTCCAACTCCTCGTCTCGGTGGCCATGGTGTGGAAGTGGATCCCTGACACTACAAAATTTCGTCTATTCAATGACAAAAACCATGGCCACGAAACAGGAACTGTCGCGTAAAATTATTTTCGGTGACGGTCCACCGTCACGAGATGTTTCCTCCCGAACAGCACCCTAGACAATTTTGGTGACGTTGTGGCATGATTTTTAGGAACGCATTTGGGCGTCACTACGCATGTCCATTTTCTGGGTCAGTTCATAGTGTCACATAAAATGTTTGGTGTGACAAAAAATGGCCGGCTGGTTATAAAAATGATTTAATAGTTGGCTAGTAGGTGTTCAGAACATAATACCTTATAATTTCTGCCATGATAGAGTTTATAACATATTAGAATAAAAATTTCAGGGTACTAGTTGAGATGTTCGACATGTTGGGAAAGGAAAAAAAATGGTGCAGTGGGCTTGAAAACAAAGTTTTGGGTTTATCTAATGGATATTAGTTGAGATGCTCGTAATGAAACCTATTACATTCTTTCCATTTATGCTATCATTTTACTGAACTATGATATGCCATACTAATTCTTAAATAAAACACGAACATGAAAATATGATCACATATAATAATATAGCATTACAAGTTTATACATGGAACAAACATCTAGTACATCGACAACATCATTCCCAAAAGTATCACACATCACCAGTAGGAGTGTTCGAGCATCAACAAGAAGTGTAGAAACATCATAGAACTACTCTTCAGTAGATTACATAGATTACACATTCATGGGTTTGACAAAGAACATAACCTCATCACATCCGTGGTGGGTCACGAAGAACAACCTGCCTCCAACTGCCAATTTGGACAAGGAAAGCAAATCCTTCCAGCCATTCGTTATGATGAGGAGTTCCATCTTTTTCCGACGTCGAGTATAACGACCATATGCCAGCTTCAGGAAACATAATAATTCTCATTTCACCATGTCGATTCATCTGATCAGGGAGACATGACTAGGGAGTCTCTGCTGCATTAACACAATTATTACATTGTATGATGGCATATTTTAAATAACAAATGTTGTACAATCAATGCTGAAACAAATAAAAATATTACCAGCTCTTTCTTCTTAACATTGGTCTCGGTCAGAGTGTGTAGCAGCACCTTGTACGATCCAGAACATGGTTGATGTGTGTAAGATAGCACAAGCGATTCAATATTATCAGCAACAATGACGGCGTACCGCATGTCTTTCCACGTACATGTGGTTCCAGCGGTGAGTTCCATGTTGTCAACTATCGCTTTTTTCTTCTGATATCGCATAGTAAGTTGAGTAGATATACAGAAACAAGAATGAGAACATGTGCATATATTTATATTTAGGACTATTAAGAATAGGCAAGTAAATGTAAGTCCACTTAAGCAAGTTATGTATGTCTGAGAACACTTACAAGGATAAACCGTTGGAACATTGTCCAATTTCACATCGATTTGATGCCCATGTGTGCTACTATTGAAGTACAACTTCATACCAACTTGGAATACGTATACTTTCACAAACTCTCTCCAAGTTGGTCTAGTGAAAATGTTTTCCTTTTAAAGTTTTGGAGATAACAATAGAAAAGACAGCCATGCATTGTTTTAAGCCTAGGCTTAGCAGAGGAGTGTTGAAATGAATAAATACCCAGCTTCATCATGATTTTTTTCTTGCAGAGTAGGGGATGAGCTGTGCACAAATGGAAGGATTGGAATAGTTAAGCTTGCAACTCATAAATAAGTACATATACCAATTGTCTATTAATGTATAGTGGCTTATTTTTAACATGTTTCCTAAATTATGCATGGATAACTATTGTTAGGATTTTTCAGAAAACAATGTGAATGATCAAAAATCTGATCATTACTCCTTTGTAATTATGAAGCAATCATGTAAACAACCCGCATGTATGCTCAATTATCAATTTGACTATTAGTCAGTTGCATGCAGGCCGGCCATGGTCATCACCATAACAAAGTCCTAAATCATAGACCACTAGTACAGTTTCATGAACTGACTAACATCAATTCAGGCACACCATGAATGAAAGAACAGCGAATGTAAGAAACATACCGTCCTATTTTCAAAGCCAACTGGAAGTGTTATGAGGAGGGTTTTGTCATACATCACGTACAAAGAATGAAATCACTACACAAACAACATTCACACTTGATTTAATCCAGAATCGAAGATACCGAAGAAGGATTTACCTACACTTTGTGAGCATGATTTGTCCTGCCTAGGGTTTCTCGACGTCATTGAGGTGGTCGACGGTGGCGGCAACCGCAGTAAGCGAAGGCGATCTTCTCTGGAGATCAGAGGCGGTGAAGGAAGGCACAATCCTGCATGACAGATGGCGACGAGAGGGTGGATTTGTGGATTGGAATGGGGAGCGAAGATGGCTTAGTGTGGAAGAAGAGCACCGCTGTCGTTGATGTGACTATACGTCTCTCTGCGCGGGGCCACTTGATAGCGTCATAAAAACAAAAGAAAAACAAAACAATAGCATAAAAAAATGACGCCCTCCACTTGAACCAAGGACCTGATGCACTGACGGAGTTGCACTTAACCAGTTGGATCATAAAACAATATTAGCACTTGAACTAGGTTTATGGCAAGTCCTCCATTCGTAGTCCCGTGCTACTATTAGTCTAGGGTGCCATAACATGGTCGTGATTACCATTCAAATAGTATACCATTGCCGTGATGACCACCTGAGTTGGATGGCAAAGGCGTGGTCACTGTATGAAATTGGATGCCAGTCCCATGGTGACTGCCTGAGTTACATGCCAGTGCATGCTCACAGACTTAAATTGGATCCCAACATCATGGTGACCACCTGAATTGCATGTAAAAATGGTGTTTTCATCGCCTGAACTGGATGTCAGTGTCGTGGCGACCACCTAAATGGCATGCAAAATTGCGTGGTCACCACCTGAACTGCTTGCCAGTGCCATGGTGACCACCTGAATGGCAGACAAAATGGCTTGGTCACTGCCTGAACTGGATGTCAGTGCCGTGGTGAAGACAAGAAGGGCATGCAAAACAGCATGGTCATCGCCTGAATTGGATGCCAGTGCCGCGGTGACCACCTGAATGGCATGCAAAATGTGGTTGTCACTTCCAAAAATGGAAGGAATGGTAGCACAACAATTAAGTGGATTGCATGTAGAACTACATAGAACATATACTACATAGTAACTATTGTCATTATAGTATTAGCAAAAGTACTGACATAAATATCAAGCATAGTACTTAGAAACCTAACAGAACTACTAGAAATTATTCTTCACCGCCGCCGCCGTCCTCGTCCTCGCTGCCCGCATCATCATCGCCGCCCCTCTCCTTATCCTCCTCCTTTTTGTCGTCGTCCTCCTCGTCAATGTAGCGCGCCTTATTAGTGACATCTACTTTGGCGAATGCCTGGCGGACCCCTCTTTCGAATACGACGTGGCCGCGGACATCTTGATGCCCGCCTCCAAGACAGCCTTATCTTCCGCGCATTTGGCCTCCCGGATGATTTCCTCTGCGCGCACCATCGCGTTGGAGATATTGTAAGCTGCCTCCAGCTCTGTTGTGGTCACGACACGGAGGAGCTCATCTAACATGAGGGCGACGCAGTTGACTTTGCATTGGATGTCCTCCACTTGGCAGCAAGCTCTCATCTAGAGCTCATCGAAGTGATCCAAGAGATGGTCGCAGTCGCAACCTGCCTCCTCTGCTTGATGGAGGACCTCCTCGACACGCGCCTCGATTGACAATGAAGCGAAGCTGCTGTGCGGGACGTTCACCGTCGGTGACCTCCACCTCCTCGGCAACAGATTTCCTCTTCCGCGACGGAGAGCCGAGTGCCTGACTGTTGGGAATCGTTGCATGGAAAACAAATAATTTTCTACGCACACGCAATAATCTATCCATGGAGATGCATAACAATGAGAGGGAGACTGTGTTTATGTACCCTCATAGACCGTAAGAGGAAGCGTTTAACAACGCAGTTGATATAGTTGAACTTCTTTGCGCTTCAACCAATCAAGTACCAAGCGCACAGCACCTCCGTGTTCTACACATGTTCAGCTCGGTCACGTCCCTCGCCTTCTTGATCCAGCAAGACGTCGAGGTAGTTGATGAGTTCCGTTAGCACGATGGCATGGTGACGGTGATGGTGAAGTGATCTCCGCAGGGCTTCGCCTAAGCACTATGAAAATATGACCAGGGGAGTAAACGGTGGAGGGGCGCGCCGCACACGGCTAGGCAATTGTCTGGTGTGTTCTAGGGGTGCCCCCTTTATACGTCTGTTTTGCATCATGTTTTCCTACTATTATTTATAATGTTTTTATGCATAATAATGCTTTCTGGAGTAATTCTAATGCCTTCTCTCATGATATGCAAGGTTCACACAAAGAGGGAGAATTCCGGCAGCTGGAAATCTGGACCTGAAAAAGCTACGTCAGGCTACCTATTCTGCACAACTCCAAATGAGTTGAAACTTCACAAGGAATTTTTATGGAATAAATAAGAACTATTGGAGAAAATAACTACCAGAGGGGGCCCACAAGGTGGGCACAACCCACCTGGGCGCGCCAGGGAGCCCAGGCGTGCCCTGGTGGGTTGTGCCCTCCTCGGCCCACCTCTGGTGCCCATCTTCTGTTATATAAGTCATTTTGACCTATAAAAAATTAGGAGAGGACTTTTAGGACAAAGCGCCGCCGTCTCAAGGCAGAACTTAGGCAGGAGCACTTTTTCCCTCCGGCGGAGCGATTCCACCAGGGGAACTTCCCTCCCAGAGGGGGAAATCATCGTCATCATCATCACCAACAACTCTCCCATTTTGGGGAGGGCAATATCCATCAACATCTTCAACAACACCAACTCCTCTCAAATCCTAGTTCATCTCTTGTGTTCAATCTTTGTACCGGAACTATAGATTGGTACTTGTGGGTGACTAGTAGTGTTGATTACATCTTCTAGTTGATTACTATATGGTTTATTTGGTGGAAGATTATAAGTTCAGATCCATTATGCTATTTAATACCCCTCTGATCTTGATCATGATTATCATTTGCGAGTAGTTACTTTTGTTCTTGAGGTCATAGGAGAAATCTTGTTACAAGTAATCATGTGAACTTGATGTGCGTTCGATATTTTGATGATATGTATGTTGTGATTCCCTTAGTGGTGTCATGTGAATGTGGACTACATGACGCTTCACCATACTTGGGCCTAACGGAATGCATTGTGGAGTAGTTATTAGATGATGGGTTGCGAGAGTGACAGAAGCTTAAATCCTAGTTTATGCGCTATTCCATAAGGGGCTGATTTGGATCCAAGAGTTTAATGCTATGGTTAGAATTATTCTTAATACTTTTCTCGTAGTTGCGGATGCTTGCGAGGGGGTTAATCATAAGTAGGAGGTTTGTTCAAGTAAGAACAGCACCTAAGCACCAGTCCAGCCACATATCAAATTACCAAAGTAGCGAACACAAATCAAACCAACATGATGAAAGTGACTAGTGAAATTCCTGTGTACCATGAATAATGCTTTGCTTATCATAAGAGACCATTTTGGCCTGTCCTTTGCCTCAAAAGGATTGGGCTACCTTGCTGCAATTTTGTTACTATTACCGTTACTTGCTCATTACAAATTACCTTGCTATCAAACTACTTGTTACTTACAATTTCAGTGCTTGCAGACATTACCTTGCTGAAAACCGCTTGTCATTTCCTTCTGCTCCTCATTAGGTTCGACACTCTTACTTATCGAAAGGACTACGATTGATCCTCTATACCAGTGGGTCATAACCCCCCCACACACATATATATAGGTGGGCGGGGGAGGGGAGAGGCCAGGAGCCCCAAGTTGGACCGAATCCTACTTGGGTTCCTCCCAAGCCGCCCCCTGCCATATATATCGGAGGGGGAGTGTAGGATCAAAAGTATGTCTAGAGGGGGGTGATTAGACTACTTGACCAAAGAAAAATCTAGCCTTTTCCCAATTTTAGTTCTTGGCAGATTTTAGCAACTTAGCACAAGTCAAGCAATCAACCTACACATGCAATTCTAAGAGTATAGCAGCGGAATGTAAAACAATTGCATATGAAGGTAAAGTGAGGAGTTTGAGGAAGCAAACGCAATGTTGACATGGAGATTTTTTATCCGTGGTTCTGATAGGTGGTGCTATCATACATCCACGTTGATGGAGACTTCAACCCACGAAGGGTAACGGTTGCACGAGTCCACGGAGGGCTCCACCCATGAAGGGTCCATGAAGAAGCAACCTTGTCTATCCCACCATGGCCGTCGCCCATGAAGGACTTGCCTCACTCGGGTAGATCTTCGCGAAGTAGGCGATCTCCTTGCCCTTACAAACTCCTTGGTTCAACTCCACAATCTTGACAGAGGCTCCCAGGTGAAACCTAGCCAATCTAGGAGACACCACTCTCCAAGAGGTAACAAATGGTGTGTTGATGATGAACTCCTTGCTCTTGTGCTTCAAATGATAGTCTCCCAACACTCAACTCTCTCTCACAGGATTTGGATTTGAGTGGAAAGCAACTTGGGGAAGGCTAGAGATCAAGATTTATGTGGTTGGAATGGAATATCTTGACCTCAACACAAGTGTAGGTGGTTCTCTATCAGAAAATGTATGTTGGAAGTGTAGGCATGTTCTGATGGCTCTCTCCACGAATGAAGAGTGGCTGGAGGGGTATATATAGCCTCCACACAAAATCTAACTGTTACACACAATTTACCAAACTCGGTGGGATCGAATCGTGAAACTCGGTCAGACCGATTTAGTTCATAATGTGACTGTTTGGCATTTCGGTGGGACCAACATGTCAACTCAGTGGGACCGATATTGTTAGGGTTAGGGCATAACTAATCTCGGTGAGACCGATTACACAAACTCGGTGAGACCGATTTTGGTAATAGACAAACAGAGAGTTGGTCAAGAAAACTCGGTGGGATCGACTCGCTCATCTCGGTTGGACCGAAACGTTACAAAAGGGAAACAAAGAGTTTGCATTGCAATCTCGGTGGGATCGATCGCTCATCTTGGTTTGACCGAAATTTTAAGAAGGGAAACAGAGAGATTACAATCCCATCTCGGTGAGACCGAGATCCCTATCGGTGAGACCAAAAAGACTAGGGTTTCTGGCAATGGCTATGTCAACTGAACTCGGTGGCGCCGGATAGAAAGTTTCGGTGGGGCCGAGTTTGACTTTTGGTTTGGAACATATGTGGATGTGAGAAAGTAGTTGAGGGTTTTTGGAGCATATCACTAAGCACTTTGAGAAAGAAACTCATTAAGCAACACCTCACCCCCTCTTGATAGTATTGGCTTTTCCTATGGACTCAATGTGATCTTGGATCACTAAAATGGAAAAAGTAGAGTCTTGTGCTTTGAGCTTGAGCCAATCCTTTTGTCCTTAGCATTTTGAGGGGTCCATGTTTCTCATCTATGCCATGCCAAACATTGAGCTTTCCTGAAATATTTATCTTGAAAGAGCATTAGCTCAATGAGCTATATGTTGTTAGGAATTACCAAAACCACCCAGGGATAGTTGCACTTTTAGGGAGTAAAGAGGGGGGGAGGGGGAAGGAAGGGGAAATCCTATTCCCTTCCTTTCCTTTCCTCCTTCCCCTTTCCATCTCCACCTTGGCCGGCCCATATGGGGGTGCACCAGCCCATTGTGGCTGGTGCGTTTCCCCTCTTATATCTTTTGCCGGGGGGGGGGGGGTGGTGGTGGCCGGAACCCCTTCAGTGACCTGATATGTACCTGGTACCCTCCAGAACACTTCTGGTGTCTGAATACCCTCGTCCTATATATATCAATCTTTACCTCTCAACCATTTCGAGACTCCTCATCATGTCCATGATCTCATCCGGGACTCCGAACAACATTCGGTCACCAAATCACATAACTCACATAATACAATATCGTCATCAAACGTTAAGCGCGGACCCTATGGGTTCGAGAACTATGTAGACATGACCGAGACACCTCTCCGGTCAATAACCAGTAGCGGAACCTGGATGCCCATATTGGCTCCTACATATTCTACGAAGATCTTTATCGATCGAACCGTTATGACAACATAGGTAATTCCCTTTGTCCATCGGTATGTTATTTGCTCGAGATTCGATCGTTGGTATCTTCATACCTAGTTCAACCTCGTTACCAGAAAGTCTCTTTACTCGTTTCGTAATACATCACCTCGTGACTAACTCCTTAGTCGTTTGCTTGCAAGCTTATAATGTGTATTACCGAGAGGGCCCAGAGACACCTCTTCAAAACTTGGAGTGACAAATCCTAATCATGATCTATGCCCACTCAGCAAACACCTTCGGAGATATCTGTAGAGCATCTTTATGATCACCCAGTTATGATGTGACATTTTATAGCACAGAAGGTATTCCTCCGGTATCTGGGAGTTGCATAATCTCATAGTCGAAGGAATATGTATTTGACATGAAGAAAGCAATAGCAATAAAACTGAACGATCATTATGATAAGCTAACGGATGGGTCTTGTCCATCACATCATTCTCATAATGATGTGATCCTGTTATCAAATGACAACACATATCCATGGTTAGGAAACCTTAACCATCTTTGATCAACAAGCTAGTCTTATAGAGGCTCACTAGGGACACAATATTTGTTTATGTATTCACACATGTATTTAAGTTTATGATCAATACAATTCTAGCATGAATAATAAACCTTTATCATTAATAAGGAAATATAAAATAACAACTTTATTGTTGCCTCTAGGGCATATTTCCTTCAGTCTCCCACTTGCACTAGAGTCAATAATCTAGTTCACATCGTCATGTGATTAACGCCCATAGTTCACATCGCCCTGTGACCAATGCCCAAAGAGTTTACTAGAGTCAATAATCTAGTTCACATCACTATGTGATTAACACCCAAAGAGTACTAAGGTGTGATCATGTTTTGCTTGTGAGAGAGGTTTAGTCAACGGGTCTGCCATTTCAGATCCTATGTATTTTGCAAATTTCTATGTCTATAATGCTCTGCATGGAGCTACTCTAGCTAATTGCTCCCACTTTCAATACATATCCAGACTGAGACCCAGAGTCATCTAGATCGGTGTAAAAGCTTGCATCGACGTAACTCTTTATGATGAACTCTTTATCACCTCCATAATCGAGAAATATTTCCTTAGTCCTCTAAGGATAATTTTTGACCGTTGTTCAGTGATCTACTCCTGGATCGCTATTGTACCCCCTTGCCAAACTCATGGCAAGGTACACAATAGGTCTAGTACATAGCATGGCATACTTTATAGAACCTATGGCTGAGGTATAGGGAATGACTTTCATTTTCTCTCTATTTTCTGTCGTGGTCGGGCTTTGAGTCTTACTCAACTTCACACCTTACAATACATGCTAGAATTCCTTCTTTGACTGATCCATTTTGAACTTCTTCAAAAAATTCCAAGGTATGTACTTTGTGAAAGTCCTATTAAGTGTCTTGATCTATCCTTATAGATCTTGATGCCCAATATGTAAGTAGCTTTACTATGGTTTTTATTCAAAAAATTCTTATTCAAGTATCCTTTTATCCTATCCAGAAATTCTATATCATTCTCGATCAACAATATGTCATCCACATATAATATTGCTACTTCTTAAGCTTGCGTTGGTTTTTCCCTTGAAGAAGAAAGAGTGATGCAGCAAAATAGAGTTAAGTATTTCCCTCAGTTTGAGAACCAAGGTAACAATCCAGTAGGAGAAGAACGCACAAATCACCAATACCTGCACAAACAATCCAACAACTTGCACCCAATGCGATAAAGGGGTTGTCAATCCCTTCGCTGTTACTTGCAAAAGTGAGATCTGATAGAGATAGATAAACAAAAGATACAATATTTTTGGGTTTTTTGGTTTATAGATCTGAAAATAAAATATTGCAAAATAGTAGATCAGAAACTCATATGATGGCAAATAGAATATCGGAAACTAATATGATGGAAAATAGACCCGGGGGCCATAGGTTTCACTAGAGGCTTCTCTCATGAAGGCAAATCATATGGTGGGTGAACAAATTACTGTCAAGCAATTGATAGAAAAGTGCAAAGTTATGACGATATCCAAGGCAATGATTATGCAATATAGGCATCACGTCCATGTAAAGTAGACCGAAACGATTCTGCATCTACTACTATTACTCCACACATCGACCGACTCCTGCCTGCATCTAGAGTATTAAGTTCATAAAGAATAGAGTAACGCATTAAGTAAGATGACATGATGTAGAGGAATTAACTCAAGCAATATGATGAAAACCCCATCTTTTTATCCTTGATGGCAACAATGCTATACGTGCCTCGCTACCCCTACTTTGTCACTGGGTGTGGACACCACAAGATTGATCCCAAAGCTAAGCACCTCTCCCATTGCAAGAAATACCAATCTAGTTGGCGAAACCAAACCGATAATTCGAAGAGAAATACAAAGATACGAAATCATGCATATAAGAATACAGAGGAGATTCAAATAATATTCATAGATAAGATGATCATAAATCCACAATTCATTGGATCTCAACAAACACACCACAAAAGAGTATTACATCGAACAGATCTCCAAGGACATCAAGGAGAACATGGTATTGAGATTTGAAGAGAGAGAATAAGCCATCTAGCTACTAGCTATTGACCCGTAGGTCTGTGGTGGACTACACACGCTCCTTCGGAAGGGCAATAGAGTTGATGTAGATGCCCTCCGTGATCGAATCCCCCTCCGGCAGGGTACCGGAAAATGTCCCTAGATGGGATCTCACGGGAACAGAAGGTTGCGGCGGTGGAAAAGTGTTTTCGTGGATGCTTCTGGTGGTTTGGGAATATTTGCAAATATATAATAGGAAGATCTAGGTCATGGGGTAACGAGGGGCCCACAAGGTAGGGGGCACGCCCTACCCCCTGGGCGGACCCTCCACCCTTCTCGTCGCCTCGTGGCTCTTTTGACTTGCACTCCAAGTCTCATGGGTGTCTTCTGGTCCAAGAAAAATCACCGTGAAGTTTTATTCCGTTTGGACTCCATTTAGTAATCCTTTTTTGCGAAGCTTAAAAACAAGGAAAAAAATTGGCACTAGGCTCTAGGTTAATAGGTTAGTCCCAAAAATAATATAAAATAGCATATTAATGCATATATAAAACATCTAAAACAGATAATATAATATCATGGAACAATAATAAAATTATAGATACGTTGGAGATGTATCAAGCATCCTCAAGCTTAATTCCTGCTCGTCCTCGAGTAGGTAAATGATGAAAACAGAATTTTTGATGTGGAATGCTACCTAACATATTTATCCATGTAATTTTCTTTATTGTGGCATGAATGTTCAGATCCATAAGATTCAAAACAAAAGTTTAGTATTGACATAAAAACGATGATACTTCAAGCATACTAATACAACAATTATGTCTTCTCAAAATAACATGGCTAAAGAAAGTTATCCCTGCAAAATCTTATAGTCTGGCTATGCTTCATCTACATCACACAAAATATTCAAATCATGCACAACCCCGATGACAAGCGAAGCAATTCTTTCATACTTTTGATGTTTAGACACACCATTATGCTGTGTCTTCCAGGTGGCGTGAGTTGTGAAACAATTCCACATTGTTAAAAATGAAGGCCAAACTCGTAACTCAAATATTCGTTTCCGTGATTAGATCGTAAAAACTTTATTTTCTTCTAACGATGATTCTCCACTTCACTCTCAAATTCTTTGAACTTTTCAAAGGTTTCAAACTTGTGTTTCATCAAGTACATATATACTCATACCTGCTCAAATCATCTATGAAGGTCAGATAATAATGATACCCGCCGCATGCTTCAACACTTGTCGGACCGCATACATCGGTATGTATTATTTCCAGTAAGTCATTAGCTTGCTCCATTGTTCCGGAGAACGGAGTTTTAGTCATCTTGCCCATGAGGGATGGTTCTTATGTATCAAATGATTCATAATCAAGTGATTCCAAAAGTCCATCATCATGGAGTTTCTTCATGCGCTTTACACCAATATGACCAAAACGGTAGTGCCACAAGTATGTTGCACTATCATTATCAACTATTCATATTTTGGCATCAATATATGAATATGTGTATTACTACGATCGAGATTCAATAAACATTTAATTGGCTGTATGACCATAGAAGGTTTTATTCATGTAAACAGAACAACAATTATTCTCTGACTTAAATGAATAACCATATTGCAATAAACATGATCCAATCATATTCATGCTCAACGCAAACACCAAATAACATTTATTTAGATTCAACACTAATCCCGAATGTAGAGGGAGTGTGCGATGGTGATCATATCAATCTTGGAAACACTTCCAACACACATCGTCACCTCGCCCTTAACTAGTTTATGCTCATTCTACAACTCCTATTTTGAGTTACTAACCTTTAGCAACTGAACCGGTGTCAAATACCTAGGGATTACTACGAACACTAGTAAGGTACATATCAATAACATGTATATCAAATATACCTTTGTTCACTTTGCCATCCTTCTTATTTGTCAAGTATTTGGGGCAGTTCCGCTTCTAGTGACCATTCCCTTTGCAGTAGAAGCACTTAGTTTCAGGCTTAGGACCAGCTTTGGGTTTCTTCCCGAGAGTGGCAACTTGCTTGCCACTCTTCTTGAAGTTCCCTTTATTATCTTTGCCCTATTTCTTGAAACTAGTGGTCCTGTCAACCATCAACACTTGATGCTCTTTCTTGATTTCTACCTTCGCTAATTTCAGCTTAGCAAAGAACTCGAGAATCGTTTTGTCATCCCTTGCATATTATAGTTCATCACAAAGTTCTAGTAGCTTGGTGATAGTGACTAGAGCACTCTGTCAATCACTATCTTATCTGGAAGATTAACTCCCACTTGATTCAATCGGTTGTAGTACCCATACATTCTGAGCACATGCTCACTGGCTGAGCTATTCTCCTCCATCTTGTAGGCAAAGTACTTGTCAGAGGTCTCATACCTCCCGACACGGGCATGAGTCTGAAATACCAATTTCAGCTCTGGGAACATCACATATGCTCCGTGGGGCTTAAAATGTTTTTGAAGTCCCGGTTCTAAGCCGTAAAGCATGGCGCACTAAGCTATTAAGTAGTCATCATATCAAGCTAGCCAAACGTTCATAACATCTGCATCTCTCCAGCAAGACATAATTCTTCTGTGCAGCAATGAGGATAATCCTCAGATCACGGACCCAGTACGCATCATTGCTACTATCATCTTTCAACTTACTTTTCTCTAGGAACATATCAAAAATAAAGGAGCTATATCGCGAGCTATTGATCTATAACATAGATTTGCAAATACTATCAGGACTAAGTACATGATAAATTTAAGTTCAATTAATCAAATTACTTAAGAACTCCCACTTAAATAGACATCCCTCAGTTCATCTAAGTGATTCTTGATCCAAATCAACTAACCCATGTCAGATCATCCCGTGAGATGGGGTAGTCATCAATGGTGAACATCTCTATGTTGATCATATCTACTATATGATTCACGTTCGACCTTTCGGTCTCCAGTGTTCCGAGGCCATGTCTATACATGCTAGGCTCGTCAAGTTTAACCCGAGTATTCCGCATGTGCAAAACTGTCTTGCACCCGTTGTAACTGAATGTAGAGTATATCACACCCGATCATCACGTGGCAACGAACTATCGCAACGGTGCATACTCAGGGAGAACACTTATACCTTGAAATTTAGTGAAGGGATCATCTTATAATGCTACTGTCGTACTAAGCAAAATAAGATGCATAAAAGATAAACATCACATGCAATCAAAATATGTGACATGATATCGCCATCATCTTGTGCTTTTGATCTCCATCTCCAAAGCATTGTCATGATCTCCATCGTCACGGCTCGACACCTTGATCTCCATTGTAGCGTCGTGGTCGTCTCGCCAACTATTGCTTCTATAACTATTGCTAACTCATAATGATAAACTAAAGCAATTACATGGCATATGCATTTCATAAAATAAAGAGACAACCATACGCTCCTGCCGGTTGCCAGATATCTACAAAACATGATCATCTCATACAATAATGTATATCTCATCATGTCTTGACCATATCACATCACAACATACCCTACAAAAACAAGTTAGATGTCCTCTACTTTGTTGTTGCAAGTTTTACGTGGCTGCTATGGGCTTCTAGCAAGAACCGTTCTTGTCGTGGTGGGTGCATGGAAGATCCCATGGGATGGCTAAAGAGAGGAGGAGGCTCGAGGGCACTGGTGGTCTCTAGAGGCGAGGTCGACATGAGAGAGCGCGGGACGCAAGACATACCCAGGTTCGGGGCTCTCTGGAGAGATAACACCCCTAGTCCTGCCGAGTGTGGTTGATATGCAACAATACAGAGTTGCTCCTAGAGCTGTTTGGAGGAAGAAGGAAGGTAGGCCAGGGCTTAGGCTGCTCCTTCTCCCAATGTGTGCTTGCGTGTTCTACTGATCTGGTCGTCTACTTCTCCCCCTATGCACAAGGGCTCCTGGGGGTTTTATAGGCCAACCCCCCAGGGGTACAATGGTAATGTTACAAGGCCATAGGGCTAGGTTGTCAATGTTTGGGAACCCGGTGCTGGGACCCGCCGGGTGTCAGGGCTTGTCGGGTTCTCCGGGTGCGGGCCCCGCATTCCTAGGGGCACTCTTCGCCGTCTTGTCGATCGTCAGGGATTGGCCGGGTCGAGTCGGGTACAGTGGCGCTCCATCAGGTCGCCGCTTGCTGGCGTTAGCAGTGATGACGAGGCATTGTTGCCACGCCGGCCCTGGTCAGCGGGTAGGTGAGGGGCACTATTTTCATGCCTCGACTGACCAGAGGCATGGGAGGAGCACTATTGCCTTGGTCATCGGTAGATGGAGACTCGTCCCATCGTACGGCCTGGATGGGATGGGAGCTGACCCGTGGCTGGGTTGTGGATCACGCCAAGGGTGGAGCTGGCTTGTTGGGGAAGTCTTGGTGTGCCGGGTTCGGCCGCCTTGAGCTGGCCGTTGGGGCCAAGTCGAGGAGCTTGGCCAGGTTGGAGAGTTTTGCTGGGTCAAGGGGCTTGGCCGGGTTAAGCGACCCAGCCAAGCGCGAGCCGGCTTGAGGGGCGATGTTTGCCATGTTGTTTTTGAAAAGGATCCGGGTTCCGTTGCCTGCCCGGGGTTCAACCCCCTGACAGTAGTCCCTGAAGCTGTGAAGGTCCATCGTCTTTGGATGGGAGGGCCTTCGCAGTCCCCCCCTTGAGGAGGCGAATTTTGTGACCGTTGGGTCTGGCAACACCCACAGTGTGCCAGTTTTCGAAAACCAGATCGCAGCATCTTGGTAGCGGCGGGAAAATGGAGGGTCCGTCGAATCTTGATGCAATCCCTTGGGCTTTGCACGGGCGCCACATGGCGCCTGGAAGCCGGAGCGGCCTGACTGGCCACACGCGTGACGGGACTGGGCGACATGCTGGGGCCTCCTCCATGTGCCCTTGGCCCACATGTGCGGATTTATTGCGGCGTTCGCAAGTCGGTTGCTCTTCCCCATGCAGTTATTGCGTACGTACATGTGCACTTATTGCAGGGAAGTAGGAAGGGAAAGCGCAAACTATCCCACTTCCCCATGTTTCAAACCGTGGCTTATAAATTGGGGCAAGGGGGGCGGCGGAAATCATTCTCACTTGCGCTCCCCTGCCTCTTCAACCTCTCTTTGCTTCTTGTGATCGCCGCGTGCTGCGACGCCCGTCGTTTCGAGCAGAGATCTATCATCACCCTTCTTCCTTCTTTCTTCTTCACCTTCGTCGATGGCGCTACCGTTGGGCTCGTGGATGGGCTCGACCGTCACCCTCGATGACATCACCTATCTCCGTACCACCAGGTGCCTGCCGGGGGAGACGGAGGTCGCCGCGTGCCTACCGCAGGGCAAGCAAGAGCCGCGGCCCCAGGGCATGGAGCGCGTGGTCTTCTTCCCGCACTTCAAGCGCGGGCTCGGCCTTCTTGTGAGTACCTTCTTTCACGACTTCCTGGAGTTCTTCGGGCTCCAGCCCCATCATATTGCTGCCGACGCCATCGTGCAGCTCTCGGGCTTCGTCACCCTCTGCGAGGGGTACCTCAGGGTCGAGCCTTCGATCGACCTCTAGGTGCGCTTCTTCTCCTTGAAGCAGCAGGGGCCGAGGGCTCGGGAGATGTCCAACTACGGGGCTGCCGTCATCTCGAAGCGGTCGGGCGCTGATTGCCCCAAGATGCCGCTGGAGGATTCTGCCAAGAAATGGCAGAACTCCTTCTTCTACGTCCGCAATCTCGGCGCGGACCGCATCAACTTACCGCCCTTCGTCAACGCGCCTCCGCAGGCGAAGCAGAACTGGGGTTACTACCCCCCAAGCACCCGTCACAGGAGATACTCAACCTCTGCCAGCGGGTGTCGGAGATGAAAGAGCAAGAGCGGCTCACCGGCACCAACCTCATCGCCGCCTTCATCATGCACCGGGTGCTGCCGCTTCAGCGATGCAACTTCCTCATCGGACAAATGACCGGCCTTCAGGATCCCAACCGCATGTCGGGCATGCGCCTGGGAGCAGACCAGATCACGCGCCGGGTCACCGACATCTCCAAGGCCATGCTATGGGATGACTGGCAGTTCGGGAAGCCACTGTACAGCCACGCGAACCCGGCACCCACGGTGAGTCCTTGGTCTCCGTACTTTGCTGCCGCCCATCTTCTTATTCGTCCCAACGCGACGTGGTAGGTGCTTCTGAACGCCATCCGGCATCCTTACGCCTGGGCGCCATCGCACATGGTGTGGGCCGACTCAGAGGAGCATGTGGCCTGCGACGGAGGGGAGGAGGCGGCCGCCAACGTCGGTGCAGGGCGCCATGTGGGTAAGCTTTGTTTTCCATATTCCTTGAGTTGCTGGGCTTGATGCGGCGCGGGCTATGCTGATGCGAGTCGTTGACGTAGTGGCACTGGGCGGAGGAGGGGGTGGTGTGGGCGATGCCGGGTCATCGCGGGGGACGCCAGCGGCGAGCCAGACGCACAGGAAGGACAATGTCGCGCCGCGGGCCCCGGCCATGAAGCGCACGGCGAACCCAGACGGGGGTGCGAAACCGCCCGCCAAGAGGAGGTGCGGCGGTCCGCAGGAGAGGCCGGCGAGGCCCGCCATTCTAGTGCTGTTGGTGTAAGTTTCTTTCTTGCTTGCATCTGAGTGGCCGAGCAGCTCCGCATGATTCTTGTTAATTTACTTTGTCTTGAATTTCAGGTCGCCGATCTCGCTGGCGCGGGTGGCGGTGAACGCCGCGTCCATCAAGGGCGCCTCGTTCCGGAGGAGCCAGTCCGGTGCCGCCGATCGGGATGAAGAGGAGGATCCGGCGGATCCTGATCTTGGCCTAGACTCGGCCAACACCGAAGGCTTGGCCTGCCGGGACCGGAACAGGGCCGAGGCAGAGCTGGAGGAGGTGTCGGTCCAGGCCTGGCCCAACACCGCGGCAACGTGGGCGCGAGCCAGCGAGGAGCCGGCGTGGATGGAGATGCCGGCGGGTATGGTGGTGGCGGCGACGGTCTTCGAGCCGTCGCCGATGCAGGAGCGCGACCAAGGAGGCCGTGCGGAGGTGATGGACCTCAACCGGGAGGTGGTGGTCATTGGGGACGACACCCCGCCGCGCAACGATGCGGTCGAGCGGGCAGGGGTCAACGAAGGCGGCGACAATGCCGTCTTGGAGGAGGTGCCACAGATTGTGCCGCAGGGGGCGCCCCGGGCGTCGACGAGCGAGGCGCCACTGGTGATGGCGCCGTAGGCCACCTCGGCTGTTGAGCCGGTGGTGGCGCCGGAGAAGGCGTCGGAGGAGACGCCGGCCGCAGGGGGAGCAGCCAGCGGAGAGCACGCCCTGATACTCAGGCCAAGGGGATACCGGCCTGCTGGGTCGCTGCCGGCACGGGAAGGTGTCGGTGAGGTCTTCTTCGGGCCTAAAACCCAGGAGGAGGCGGTGATGGATGCCATCAGCCGTCGTCTGCGAGGGCGGACGGACCAGATCCAGGCCTTCGCCCAGGCCGAGTTGGAGTAGATGCGGGAGCTGGAGCGCGCCGTGCTGGTAAGTTCTTGCCTTGTCTTTTGCTTTTTTCTTTTCTGTGGCTTCTTCTTTGTGGGGGCGCGCTAGCGCACCCACTGGATGTAGCCCCCGAGATTCAGGCCAACTACGTAGTAGTTGGGTCGAATCTTAAACTGGTGTCTTGTGCAGATCGTCATTTTTTGCAGCAACTAGATTCCTACCGGGTCAGTGCCCTCAACTGGCTCCTGGGCAAGTATCGGCATCTCAAGGAGCAGCTTGCCACCAAGGAGGAGGAGCTCCGTGTCGCCGCAGGTATTTTTCTCGTATGCTCTTTTTTAGTGGGGGCGCGCCAGCGCACCCACTTGGTGTAGCCCTCGAAATTTGGGCCAACTGCGTAGCAGTTGGGTCGAATCTTAAAACCGGTCGTTTGTTTCCGAGTCTTCTTTTTGCAGCCGAGGTGCTGTCTCGGGAGACCCGGCTGTTTCGGGCCGGCCTCCACTACGACCGGCTTGTTGCTGATGCCGGCCGCCTTGGAGCCGAGGTGGCGGAAGCAAAGGCGGAGGAGACGAGAGCCCGACAGGCGCTCGACGAAGTCAGCCAGCTACAGGAGCAGCTGGCGGGCGACAAGAGCCATCTTGAGGCCGAGGTGGAATGCCTCAAGGCGGAAGCCGCCAAGGTTGTGGAGGCGCAGCGGGCCCTAGCCGAGGTGGACCAGCAACATGGCAAGCTGGCCGACGACAAGGGCCATCTCCAGGACGAGGTGGAGCACCTGAAGTGGCTGGTGGCCGCGGTGGAGGAGACCCGTCAAGGGGAGACCCGCCACTATGAGGCGTCCGATAAGGCGACCGAGGACAAGGACACCAAGCTGAAGGCGGCCCTTGCCAAGGTGGCCGACTTGGAGAAGACGCTCCAGGAGCGTGACTGCACCATTGCTCGGGAGCGGTGCAGTATGTTGCTTTAAGCGCAGCACCTGGAAGAGTCCTTCTCCAGTAAGTGCTTTTCTTCAGTTCTACAGGGTTGGGATCCCGACTTCTTGTCCTTGGTGATTTTTTCTGACTTGCTTTGCTTCCTGGCAGGGGCCTTCCCGGAGACACGCCAGCTGGCGAAGGAAGTCGTCCGCTTTTAGCGTGACCCGCTGGGAGTCGTTGGCTCTAGGACCGACCCACAGGTGGCTTGGACCTCCCCGGAGATCATGACCGCCGCCGAGGCTCATCTGCGAGTCTTGGGCGAGCAGATGGAGAGGCTCTCTCAGGACGGCGCAGCAATGACGGTGGCCCTGTGGCCGGGCTCCGTCGCGCCGAACAGCTTCACGCAACTGGTGTGGTGGTTGGAAATGGGGCCGGACCAGCTCCACGAGTTGGGTGTTTCCGCCGCTCATGCTGGCGCCGAGATGGCGCTCAGGTTTGCAGTGTCCTGGCATCCGGACCTGTAGCTGGATGCGTTGATGGGCCAGCGGGCCATCTCGGAGGACCAGCTGCAAGTGCAGGCCGGACGGATCGCTGCCCAAGCCAGCTACATTGCCGGGGTTCGCCTTCCATGACGAGTTCCACCCGGAGCGGGCAGAGGATGGCGGAGTCGTGCCCGGCGACGACTACGACCTGCTTCTACATGACTCGGAGGGTAGCTCCAAGGAGACGGACGTCTATCGCGATGCGGATGCCGAGGAGGAAGATATTGGCGCCTCGGTGAACCCGCAGGCCACCAAGGGGGAGTCGTCAGCTGCGCGACCCTGCGCTGGAGATGCCTGAAGCTGGCCTATTATGTCTTAGTAAAAATTTCTGTTAGGTAGCAGATCCACCCACCCACTAGGGGTATTCAGGTGTAATGAACTCTGGCCTTGGGCCTGTCTTTTTAAAATTTGTGAGCGTATATTTCGTGGATGCCTGTGCTTTTGCTTTTTGTTTTTTCAGCCATTTTCTTGCGACCTTCCCCTCTTGGAACTCACCCCCCCGCGCGAGTCTGACGGCCGAGGCTCCGGTCCATTACAAGGAGTTCGTTCTTTGAGAGGAGCATGAGGTACTTAGGCTTTCAAAATGTTGAGCGCGAGCGGAACACCCACTAGGCCGGCTGGCGGCAATCCGGTGAAGCCGGTTGGCGAGCAGCCGGTCATGCGGCCACTTAAAGTGGCGGGCTGGGTTGGGTGACCTGGCGATCCTTGACTTAGTGTTTGAGGCGTGCTGGTGCTTTGGCCCGTTGTGCTTGCCAGCCAACAACCGAAGCCGGTTCTGTGGCCTAGGGCGAAGTGGGGGGCCGCGGCATCCTTAACGCGTCGGGAGCCACTAAGGTAGGCGGCGGGTGGCGACCAAGCCGGCCAGCCCCCGAGCCCCCGGGTCGAGCGAGTTGGACTAGTGGTCGGGTTTAAGAGCAAAGTGATGCACAAATGTAGGAGACACAATAGCTTGGTCGAAAAAGGGTAGCCCCGAGCATCATTCGGGGACTCCATAGTTTCATGCGATTAGAAAAGGCAGTGAAACATACGTGCATACAGCTAACTGTAAAATGGGCAGAGGAGTTCCGCGTTCCACGAACGGGTTGTTTCTTCACTGGCGGTGTCTCTCTTGCGCTTGTTTGACTTGCGTGCATCGATGAGGTAGTAGGCATCGCGGTCGCACAAGGCCTTGCTGATGATGAATGGGCCCTCCCATGGAGGGGACAACTTGTGTTGGCCGGCTTGCTCTTGCAGGAGTCGGAGGATGAGGTCCCCTTTGTGGAATGCGAGGGGCTTGATCTTCTTGCTGTGGTAGTGCCACAAGCCTTGCTGGTAAATGGCTGAACGACCGAGCGCCAGGAGGCATGCTTCTTCGAGTAGGTCGACCCCGTCTTCGCGGGCTTCCTTGGATTCGACTTCAATGTACATCGCGACACGCGGCGAGTCGAACTCGACGTTGGTCGGGATGACGGCTTTGGCTCCATAAACGAGGAAGAACGGGGTGAACCCGGTCGACCCATAGTGGGCGCCAATTGTTGTGGTGGGCGCACGACAGATGCCATGGGATGGCTAAAGAGAAAAGGAGGCTCGAGGGCACTGCTGGGATCCAGAGGCGAGGTCGGCATGAGCGGGACGCAAGACATACCTGGGTTCGGGCTCTCCGGAGAGATAACACCCCTAGTCCTGCCGAGTGTGGTTGATATGCAATAGTATAGAGTTGCTCCTAGAGCAGTTTGGAGGAAGAAGGAAGGCAGGACAGGGCTTAGGCTGCTCCTTCTCCCGATGTGTGCTTGCGTGTTCTAATGATCTGGTCGTCTGCTTCTCCCCCTATGCACAAGGGCTCCTGGGGGGTTTGATAGGCCAACCCCTAGGGGTACAATGGTAATGTTACAAGGCCGTAGGGCTGGGTTGTCAGCGTCTGGGAACCCAGCGTTGGAACCCGCCGGGTGTCAGGGCTCGCCGGGTTCTTCGGGCGCGGGCCCCGCACACCTAGGGGCACTATTCGCCGTCTTGTCGATCGTCGGGGATTGGCCGGGTCGAGTCGGGTGCAGTGGCACTCCGTCAGGTGCCACTTGCTGGCATCAGTAGTGACAACGGGAGCATTGTTGCCACGCTGGCCCTGGTCAGCGGGTAGGTGAGGGGCACTGTTGCCCCGCCCCGGCTGACCGGAGGCATGGGCAGAGCACTCTTGCCTTGGTCATCGGTAGATGGAGACTCATCCCATCGTACGGCCTGGATGGGATGGGAGCTGACCCGCGGCTGGGTTGAGGATCATTCCAAGGGTAGAGCTGGATTGTTGGGGATGTCTTGGTGTGCCGGGTTCAGCCACCTTGAGCTGGCTGTTGGGGCCGAGTCGAGGAGCTTGGACGGGTTGGAGAGTTTGGCCGGGTCGAGGGGCTTGGCCGGGTTGAGCGACCCGGCCAAGCGCGAGCCGGCTTGAGGGGCGATGCTGGCCCCATTGATTTTGAGAAGGATCCGGGTTCCATTGCCTACCCGGGGTTCATTCCCCCGACAGTTCTTACCTATGCATAAACCACAATGATGTTTTGCCAAGTTTGTTGTTTTACCCTTATTCAAGGACCGACCGTAGTCAAATTCGAACACCCGCCAACCACCTTTATGCAAAACTAGTTGCATGTCTGTCGGTGGAACCGGTCTCATGTACGTGGACATGTAAGGTTGGTCCGGGCCGCTTCATCCCACAATACCGCCGAATCAAAATAAGACATTGGTGGTAAGTAGTATGAATATCACCGCCCACAACTCTTTGTGTTCTACTCGTGCATATCATCTACTCATAGACCTAGCTTATGATGCCACTCGTGGGAATCATTGCATGGAAAACAAAAAAAATTCTATGCACACGCAATTGTCTATCCATGGAGATGCATAGAAACGAGAGGGAGAGTGTGTCTACGTACCCTCGTAGACCGTAAGCGGAAGCGTTTCACAACTCAGTTATGTAGTCGAGCTTCTTCGCGCTTCAACCGATCAAGTACCGAACGCACGACACCTCCGCGTTCTGCACACGTTCATCTCGGTGACGTCCTTCGCCTTATTGATCCAGCAAGACGTCGAGGTAGTAGATGAGTTCCGTAAACACGACGGCGTGGTGACGGTGATGGTGAATTGATCTCCGTAGGGCTTCGCCTAAGCACTACGAAAATATGACCGGGGGAGTAAACAGTGGAGGGGGGCGCCGCACACGGCTAGGCAATTGTCTGGTGTGTGCTAGGGGTGCCCCCACATATATATAGGTAGGAGGGGAGGGGAGAGTCTAGGAGGCGCGCCAAGTAGGACCGAATCCTACTCGGGCTCCTCCCAAGCCGCGCCCCCCTGCCATATATATCGGAGGGGGGAGGAAGGGGATATCCTATTCCCTTTCTTTCCTTTCCTCCTTCCCCTTTCCTTCTTCACCTTGGCCGACCCATATGGGGAGCACACCAGCCCCTTGTGGCTGGTGTGCTTCCCCTCTTGGCCCATAAGGCACATATCTTTTGCCGGGGGTGCCCGGACCCCTTCCGGTGACCCGATATGTACCAGGTACCCTCCGGAACACTTCCATGTCCGAATACCCTCGTCATATATATCAATCTTTACCTCTCAACCATTTCTAGACTCCTTGTCATGTCCATGATCTCATCCGGCACTCCGGGCAACATTTGGTCACCAAATCACATAACTCATATAATACTATATCGTCATCGAACCTTAAGCGTGCGGACCCTATGGGTTCGAAAACTATGTAGACATGACCGAGACACCTCTCCGGTCAATAAACAATATCTGAACCTGTACGCCCATATTGGCTCCTACATATTTTACGAAGATCTTTATCGGTCGAACCGTTATGACAACATACTTAATTCCCTTTGTCCATCGGTATGTTACTTGCCTGAGATTCGATCGTTGGTATCTTCATACCTAGTTCAATCTCATTACCGGCAAGTCTATTTACTAGTTCCATAATACATCACCTCATGACTAACTCCTTAGTTGTTTGCTTGCAAGCTTATGATGTGTATTACTGAGAGGGCCCAGAGATACCTCTGTGAAACTCAGAGTGACAAATCCTAATGTTGATCTATGCCAACCCAACAAACAATTTCGGAGATACCTATAGAGCATATTTATGATCACCCAGTTACGTTGTGATGTTTGATAGCGCACAAGGTATTCCTATGGTATCCGGGAGTTGCATAATCTCATAGTCGAAGGAATATGTATTTGACATGAAGAAAGCAATAACAATAAAACTGAACGATCATTATGCTAAGCTAATGGATGGGTCTTGTCCATCACATCATTCTCCTAATGATGTGATCCAATTATCAAATGACAACACATGTCCATGGTTAGGAAACCTTATCCGTCTTTGATCAACGAGCTAGTCTAGTAGAGACTCACTAGGGACACTGTATTTGTTTGTGTATTCACACATGTATTTATGTTTCTGATCAATACAATTCTAGCATGAATAATAAACCTTTATCATGAATAAGGAAATATAAAATAACAACTTCATTATTGCCCCTAGGGTATATTTCCTTCACTGACCAGGCGCCATCAGTGTGGGGGACGGATCTGACGCAGCACCTGCTAGTGCCGGGTCATAGGAAGGAGGGGGTTGGTTCTGGTGGGGCCGTCGTTGGGGGCCGGAAGTGACCTATGCGGCCTGCCACTGGCCATTGAGATATGGGGGAAGGAGGGGGTCATGTGCACCATTGTCACCGGAGAAAGGGATTGAGTTTTTTTTGGATTGGATGGTGGATGAAATGGAACCGCTGATTTAAAGAGCGGTGGCATGGTGTGCAGTACTGGGAAATTTAACTGTATGAAGGTAGACAGATGCTCGGTCGTCCATCTTCCATTGGATGGTGCAAAGTGTATTGAATTAGCTTTTTTCCTCTAGTTACATTATAATCCGGAAATGATCCTAGATTTGAATTCATAGGGCCATAATTTATTTTTACTAGTTCACTTCTTATAAGATTTCCTATGAGTAGTGTAAATTTTGTAATGTGTAAAACATGTATTATAATATATACATTTGACCACCATTATTTCAATTGATATGCACAATGTCACATGTATGGATGGATCAACTTGTCTGGATTCAAATCAAAATACAACCAAACAATGCCCAATTCACTATAGGCTTCTTCACCGAAAGACATGTCTAGACTCAACCATTCTTCAAGTGACATGGTCAAGGCAACTAAACACCTTAGCACAAAAAAGAATTGAGGGTTGGCTTGTGCAAATTAAGTGCACACATGCATGTATGCATCGATCAACATGTCCGGATTCAAATCGAAGTACACCCAAAGGATGCTCAATTCACTCGAGGCTTCTTCATGAAAAGAACATGTCGTATGCAGAAGACAATGTACATGTCTAGAGTCAACCAATCTTGAAGTGACATGGTCAAGGCAAGTGACTGCTCACTACAAAACAAATTTGAGGGTTGGCTTGTGCAAATTAAACGTGTCGGATTCGGGGCTCCGCTGACCCAAGAAGGTTCGAACTCTGGGGCGTGTACGAAGATCTCAACCCCTCAAGTCTCTGGATGCCACCCTACAGCCTAGCTACATCGAGCGCACGCGAGTGGGGAAGAAGATGAACATGGTAGTTTACCCAAGTTCGGGCCACCTTGTAGTGTAAAACCCTAGTCCTACTTTTGGTGGATTGGCCTCACGAGGGGGGCTGAGGATGAACTAGTAGAGCAGATGAGCAGCCTAGCGAGGGCTATGGTGGTGTCCAAAGGGTCTCTCCCTTCTACGGTGGTGGCTAACCTATATTTATAGTGGCCACGGTCCTCTTCCCTCAAAACATAGGCAGGAAGGGATTCCACAACGACCAATTTGAATGGGGACAAGAAGTAGATATAATCATGATGAAAGGCAGACTTCGCCTGCAAAGCTTCTGGTCGTGACGCAGCGGTGGTCTCGGTGATGACATCCGTCCTGCCGAGCTCATGGTCTTGGTCTTGTAGCACCGGAATGGAAACCTTTGGGGGATTCCTCGGGAACCCACGCTTGTCCTTGCTCCCTTAGCACTGAAAGGGAAACTGCCTCCTCTGCGCCCGCTGGCGCCCGTCTGGCCATGGTCATCATGGCTCACATCATCGCAGCCTCGTGAGGCTGGGTGCCTGCATGGAAATCTCCGCTCCTCAGGAGGCAACCTGGGGAGGCCGCTCCTCAGGAGGTCTTGGTGTCTCCCGCCTCGCGAGGCTGGGGGGCCTCCGTGGGGGTCTGGTCATGTAGGTCCCGCCGCTGGGCCATACTGGGCCATCAAGGGAGCCATGCCGCGGGCTGCAGGCGGGCAGGTCTGGGTACCCTCGTCCATGGATCATTGACAGTAGCCCCCATACCCAAGGTGCACTCGGGCTGGCTTCGAGGCGAAGCCAAGATGCAAGGGCGAAGCCCGTGGGGCCCAAACCGCCTGCGGGCCAGGCTTGACACGTGGCACTTGATAGGACGCGAATGCCTCCGCTCCCCCACATCGCCTCGATAACTTCCCAGACTGACAAAAGACTGGCGCGCGCCACGGAACCATCATTGCTCCCCCATGCCTTGCTCTAGATCCCCTTCTCCCAGCCGAAGGCCTCTCCAGATCCAACCGCACTCCGCCCCTTCCTTCTTCTTCTTCGGCACTGGCAACCACGCGAATGATGCCCGGGAAGTCAAAGCCCGCGACACCGGCCGCAAGCTCCTCCTCCTCTCCTGCATCGGCTCTCGGTGTGTCCTCCATCATCGAGGTGAGGCACCTCGACGCCGTGCTCCCGCAGATGGCGAGCAAAGACAACGAGTGGAGTGAGACCATGATCTCGTCAGGCTCTGCCGAGCGGAGGACCGTGGCGCCGATAGTCTACCCCCTCTTCCTCCACAACATCTTTGCGGGGCTCGTCCCGCCCTTTTCTGAGTTCTTCTGCACCGTGCTCACCCATTACAACATCCAAGCCCTTCACCTCCAACCCAACCCCATCCTTCTCCTATCCATCTTTGCTTTTTACTGCGAGGCATTTGTGGGCGTGAGGTCCTTCGTGCCGCTCCTTTGCCATTTTTCTGCTTGCGGATGCATGATTCGACACGGCGCTCTGGTTGCGTGTCCTTCGTTGTGGTCCACAAGGGGAACGTCCTCCTGAAGGCCGGGAAGAAGGTGGAAGGCTTCTGGCACACCTGGGTCTTTCTGGACAATAAGGGCCTCAACCCATGGCTGGAGCTGCCGACCGAGCTGCCTGAGCGGCTCAAGAGGTGGGGCCACGCAAAGCTTGATGACCCCCGAGCAGAGCCTATCCTGGCAAGGATAAACTCGAACTTGGAGGCCAAGCGGCTGACGGGAGGCATGCTGGCGAAGGAGTTCTTGACGCAGCACCTGGCGCCGCTCCAATCGCATTTGAGGCCCATGTGGGAGTTCCGGGGCACGAGGGACGACGTGAGGCTTTGCCCCGCCCGCCTGACGGGCGAGGAGCTGGACACGGCCATGGCCATCCTGCTGAATCGTGATCCAGGAGACCTCCCGGCGGGCCGCGTACCGCTGTACCAACACGGTGACAGGGAGGAGCTTCAACCCGGCAATCCGACCCATGGGCCAGTGCGCCCATGGGCACCCGACCCTAATGGGTAGGGTATGGGTTGTCGACTTTGCCCATGGGTTTCGCCCATGGGTAACCCGATTAATCGTGGGTAGGGTATGGGTTTATGTTTATGCCCATGGATGACCCAACGGATGACCTGAGTAATATTAATAATGAAAATAATTATTTATTATCTATTATATTTACTCTTTGAAATCTAAATACACAAAGATATAACGTACATCACTTGCAAGAGTCACCGAAAGAAAGTGAGGCACAAGTGCACAAATAGTAGGTCCATAGCGAGGCACAACTACCCTATGAACCAACAGACCATCAACTAGGCCATTTCTCAATTCCCATGTTTGGTAGCCCATGAAAAATCACGAGCTGCATTAAGCCCATAAAGCTGAAGCCCGGGTGGCGCACACATGTGCTGCAAACGAGAGTCTAAATCCTTTAGTCCCACCTCGCTTGCTCGAGCGCCTAGGAGGAGGAACTCCGCCTATAAAATAGATGCGGTTGACTCATTCATCGCTCTGTACTATGCTTCGAGCGACCGTCTCATGATACGTACAACTAAATAATAAAAATAATTAAGAAGTACTACGCCCGATGGCTGCCCGATAGGGTTGGGTTACCCGACGGGTTTGGATGTGGGTCTAATTTCTGGCCCATGGGTAGGGTCGTGGGCGTAGGAACGACCCGATAGTATGATCGGGCATTGGTCTAGTAAAGGTCCACCCAACCAATCCCAGCCCGATTGCCAGGTTGAGAGGAGCTGGTCGCCGCCATGCCTGCCTTTGACGAGCTGGGGCTCATGCCGCCCGAGCACCCCAACTCCCCCGTGCCGGTGTCTTCCGGCAAAGCGGCTGCGAGGGGGACTCGGAGGCGACCAAGGATGATGATGTGAGGAGGTGTCTCCCCCGTCGCAGAGCGAGCTCCTCTGCAAGCTTGAAGACGACGATGACTCTAACGAGCCCCCGACTGTGGACTCCCCGCGCTCCACCGGGGTCCTCACAAGGTCAGGATCCACTCCCCAAACCCCATGAGGGTCAGGCCAGGCGACCTCAAAGAAGAGCGCAGCGGCGCACCCTCCAGAGGGTGCCCCACGCGCTGGCGGGGTGGCGGAGACGCCGGTGGCAATTCCTCAGGGCAACCCCTCCGCCCCTCTAGGTGGCAGCGCCGTGCTAGGGTCAGCCGAAGGGCACCCGGCCGGTCCCTAGAGCATGACCAAGGCCATGCCAAGGAAAGGCAGGGGGGCCCCTGCCCCGACCAAGAAGGAGAAAAAGAGGACGTGGGTCGACCCTAACGAGTAAGTAACCTACCTTGTGTTGGGGAACGTTGCAGAAAATAAAATTTTTCCTACGGTTTCACCAAGATCCATCTATGAGTTCATCTGAGCAACGAGTCATGGGAGAGAGATTGCATCTACATACCACTTGTAGATCGTGTGCAGAAGCGTTCAAGAGAATGGTGATGATGGAGTCGTACTCGCCGTGATTCAAATCACCGATGACCAAGTGCTGAACGGACAGCACCTCCGCGTTCAACACACGTACGGAGCGGATGACGTCTCCTCCTTCTTGATCCAGCAAGGGGGAAGGAGAGGTTGAGGAAGTAGGCTCCAGCAGTAGCACGAAGGCGTGATGATGGTGGAGAAGCAGTACTCCGACAGGGCTTCACCAAGCACTCAACGGAGGAGGAGAGGTGTTGGGGAGGGGAGGGGCTGCGCCTTGGATCAGGTGTTCAGCCCTCCCCTCACCCCTCTATTTATAGGGGAAGGGGGAAGGGGGCCGGCCCCCTCTAGATGAGATCTAGAGGGGGGCGGCGGCCAGGGAGGGGGGCTTGCCCCCCAAGCAAGGGGGGTGCCCCCACTAGGGTTCCCCCCCAAACCCTAGGCGCATGGTGTCACATCCCTAGCTTCTGGCATTGCACTAGTACTAGCCTTTGGTGATGCATCATGTTTACTTTTACAGAAAGTTGAAATGGGGATGTTCAAACCCTAGCATTAAATCAACTCAACTAGGGTGAGTTAAAATCTTTTCAATAAACCCAAAAGGCCCCTAAGAAAAGTTCATGATTTCTGGTTAAGGTGGAAACCACTGCCAAAAATGATGAATATATCCTTAGGTCATTTTTGGATTTTTGAATTAAATCATATTGTATTTGACTTTGGGCATTTAAATACTATTAATAATTTAAATGCTCAAATAAATGTTGGAAATTGATAAGGGTCACTGGAATAATTCAGAAAGCACCCATAATTATTTCCAGGATTTTATAAAATGATTTGATATTAAAACAAATCAAAAACAAAACTACAGAAATAGAAAAGATAAAACAAAATAGAAAAAAAGGGAAGAGAGGCCACCTGGGCCACTTACCTGCTTACCTGCCCGGCCCAGCTCCTCCCGCTGGCCCAGCCCGCCACCGCTACCCCCCCTGTCGTCTTCTTCCCTCGCCAGAAGGACGCGGGCACGCGCCCGGCGCGCACGGCCACGCGCCCCGGCCACCTCCTCCCTGCCTGGCTGCCTCCTCCTCCCCTGGTTTCCTCCCGCGACGCCATGCAGCCCCCTCGGACCCCTCTCACTCTTCCTCGAGCCCCCGCCCCTCTGCTCTTTCTCTCTCGCCCGAACCCGAACACAGCCGTCGCCACCGACGCCGTTCGCCGCGGCCACCATCCCCCTCTCGCCTCCCCGACGCCTCCCAGAGCTCTGCAAGTCCTCCCTCCTCCTCCTCGTCGTCTCACGCGACCAGAAGAGCCCCGGAACGCCGCCCCCGACGTTTTCCCCCTCGCCGGCCGCCGAGGATCTTCTCCGTTGAATTCGGCCACTCCGGCGCGCCCCCGAGCTTGCTGACCCTCCCTGCACGATCCCCGTGAGTCCCTGCTCCGTTTCCCCCTAACCCCAAGTTCGATTTCGAGCTCTAGCCGCCCCCTCTACCGGAGCCGAGACGCTCCGCCGCACGGGCTCGTCGCCGGTGAAGCTCCGGTGACCTTTTGGTCCCACGCCTGCGTCCGTTGCACTCGTTGCGTCCCGTAGAGTAAAACTAGCGCGACCACCGTCTTGTTTGCACACCGCAGCGCCGGTCCCGCGAACACCCGAGCTCCGGCAGCCGCAAAAGAGGTCGCCGCCGGCAGCTCCGGCCACCCCAGCCTCCGCCACCGCCACCGTTGGATGCGCCACTCCACCCTCTCCCCGTAGCTGCTCCCTGCGCGCCAAAAGAGCCCCTGTAGTTGGTTTCCGACGCGCACCACCGCGTCTGGCCTCGCCGGCGTCAAGCCGCCGGTGGGTCTGACCACGTTGACCACGGCGGGACCCCCCCCCTTTCTGGGTCGATGACAGGTGGGGCCAGCCCCCCCTGTTAATTAGTTTAGTTATTTTATTTTAACTACCCCCTCTGCTGACACTGACAGGTGGGCCCCCGCCATCAGGTGATTAGCTTAAGCTAATCACCACCTAATCTAACCCCAGAGCCACTGACATGTGGGCCCTAGTGCCCTAATCCTTAATTAAACTAAAATAAACCCCCCCTGTTTAACCTGTGACGCTGACATATGGGTCCCACAGGTCAGGTTTGACCTGGAGGCGCCCTGTTGACCTGCTGACGTCAAGGTGATGTCATGCTGACGCATTAAATGATTTTCTGGATTTAAAATAAATCAGAAAATTCCAGAAAATTGTTTAAACCTCAATAAGTCATAGAAAATTAACCGTAACTCCAAATTAAATAATTTATATATGAAAAATTATCAGAAAAATTCAAGGAATCCATCTTTACCATTTTCATGCATGTTAGAACAACTTATCACTACTGTTTAGGGCAAATGAAGTGAATGGCATTTGAATAATCACATATGGAGTTTGAATTTGAATCTTGTATTCAAACCAACTTCATTTAATCCGTTGCTAGTTGCATTAGCCCAAAACACATTCATTTTGCTATGTCATGATCATGCATCATATTGTGCATTGCATTGATTGTGTTTCCTTCTGTGTTGCCGGTATTTGTCCCCTCTCGATAGACGTGATACCGAGGATGTGATCGTTGACACTGATGAAGACTCAATGTTATCTTCAGAAGTGCCAGGCAAGCAAAACCCCCTTGTTCATTCCGATACAATCCTACCCTCTCGCTCCTGCTCTCTTTTACTGCATTAGGACAACACCGATTCAACTGTTACATGCTGCGGTAGTTGAACCCCTTTATCCTTTGCATGACCTGTCATTGCCACAGTAAATAGATGAAACCCACTAGCATGAGTAGGAGTTGTTTGAGCCCTGTTGTGCCTACTCATTCATGCTTGTTTGTCATGCCTGCTACTGCTTAGAGTTGAGTCAGGTCTGATTCATCGGGGATGAATCAGAGGCGTGTGAACATGTCCTACTGTGTGTGAGCTAAGTGTGTGAACACGATTTGGTAAAGGTAGCGGTGAGAGGCCATGTAGGAGTACATGGTGGGTTGTCTCATTGTAGCCGTCCTCAGGAACTGAGTTCTGTGTTTGTGATCCATGATTCAGCTACTACCATACATTGGGCCCTGAAATATGACCCCGCTCGACTTCTTATTCACCATAGTCCTCTGTCCAGGAGTTGCAAGTAGTTTCTGGTGTTTGTATCTTACTGGAGGCCGTGGACAGCGCTGACCGTAGGGGTGGGCTGTGATGCGGTAGGTACGTGGCACGGTGTACCGGATGCCCGTTTGGTATCTCGGGAACCCTGTTCACATCGTTTGGGGGTGTGAGCGAAACTCCGGCCGGATTTCCTCATGGATGGAACCCGAATAGGCGATAAACCTGGACTAGAGACTTGAGTGTTTAGGTAGGTCGTGGTCTACACCCACGTCGGCTTTCGCTTGAAGTCTGCCGAGCACATGTCGTGTGCAGACGCTAAGTGGTGGAAACATGTATGAAGAAGTACACCCCTGCAGGGTTAACATCATCTATTCGAATAGCCGTGTCCACGGAAAAGGACTTCTGGGTTGCTTATATCAGTTCATAGACAAGTGAAAGTGGATACTCTAAAATACACAAGATAAGCGTGAGTGCTATGGATGGCGTTCTCGTAGGGAGACGGAAGCGGATCCATAGTGGTGTATTGATATGGTGAATATGTGGACTCGTGTGCGCCACCTCAAAAGAGTTACTTTGCAGTCGTAGTTTAGGATAGCCACCGAGTCAAAGCTGGCTTGCTGCAGTTAAACCCCACCACCCCCTTTGTTGACAATGATGCATATGTAGATAGATCTGATGTAAGTCTTGCTGGGTACATTTGTACTCACGTTTGCCTATTTTATGTTTTGCAGAGAGACTTCAGTCTCACTAGTAGTTCCGCTTGGACTTCGACGTTTAGCTTGTTGCCTCAGCTACGATCTTGTGCCCTCGGCAGGATCTGGTAGATAGTCAGGCTTCTCAGCCTTTTTCATTTATAGATGTCTGTACTCAGACATGATAGCTTCCGCTTGTGCTTTGACTTGTATGCTCTGATTGTTGGGTCATGAGACCCATGCTTGTAATGTCTCGCTCCTTGGAGCCTATTGAATAAACTACTTGAGTCGTAGAGTCATTTTGTGATGCCATGTTGTATTGCACATATCGAGCATATTGTGTGTATGTTATTGAAATGCTTGGTATGTGTGGGATCTGACTATCTAGTTGTTTATCTTTAGTAGCCTCTCTTACCGGGAAATGTCTCCTAGTGTTTCCACCGAGCCATGGTAGCTTGCTACTGCTCCGGAACGCTTAGGCTGGCCGGCATGTGTCCTTCTTCGTTCCTGTGTCTGTCCCTTCGGGGAAATGTCACGCGATGAATACCGGAGTCCTGTTAGCCCGCTACAGCCCGGTTCACCGGAGTCCTGCTAGCCCAGTGCTACAGCCTGGATTCACTCGCTGATGACCGACACGTTCGATGCTGGGTCATGGATGCCTGTCCCTGTAAGTCTGTGCCACTTTGGGTTTACGACTAGTCATGTCAGCCCGGGCTCTTTATCATATGGATGCTAGCGACACTATCATATACGTGAGCCAAAAGGCGCAAACGGTCCCGGGCAAAGGTAAGGCGACACCCGTGGGGATACCGTGCGTGAGGCCGCAAAGTGATATGAGGTGTTACCGGCTAGATCGATGTGACATCGAGTCGGGGTCCTGACACATGGGCCCAAGGGGGGGGGGCGCCCAGGCCTCCAGGGGCTGGTTCCCTACCCCTTGCGGCCCATGAGGCCCTCCGAGAGGGGTGGCCCCTCCCGGTGGACCCTCGGAACCCCTCCGATGGCCCCGGTACAATACCGATATGCCCCCGAAACTTTCCGGTGTCCGTATGACAACTTCCCATATATAAATCTTTACCTCCGGACCATTCCGGAACTCCTCGTGACGTCCGGGATCTCATCCGGGACTCCGAACAACATTCGGTAATCACATACAAGTCTTCCTAATTACCCTAGCGTCACCGAACCTTAAGTGTGTAGACCCTACGGGTTCGGGAGACACGCAGACATGACCGAGACGGCTCTCCGGTCAATAACCAACACCGGGATCTGGATACCCATGTTGGCTCCCACATGCTCCTCGATGATGTCATCGGATGAACCATGATGTCAAGGATTCAATCAACCCCGTATGCAATTCCCTTTGTGAATTGGTACGTTACATGCCCGAGACTCGATCGTCGGTATCCCAATACCTCGTTCAGTCTCGTTACCGGCAAGTCACTTTACTCGTACCGTAATGCATGATCCCGTGACCAAACACTTGATCACTTTGAGCTCATTATGATGATGCATTACCGAGTGGGCCCAGAGATACCTCTCCGTCATACGGAGTGACAAATCCCAGTCTCGATCCGTGTCAATCCAACAGACACTTTCGGAGATACCTGTAGTGCACCTTTATAGTCACCCAGTTACGTTGTGACATTTGTTACACCCAAAGCTCTCCTACGGTATCCGGGAGTTACACGATCTCATGGTCTAAGGAAGAGATACTTTACATTGGAAAAGCTCCAGCAAAACGAACTACACGATCTTGTGCTATGCTTAGGAATGGGTCTTGTCCATCACATCATTCTCCTAATGATGTGATCCCGTTGTCAATGACATCTAATGTCCATAGTCAGGAAACCATGACTATCTGTTGACCAACGAGCTAGTCAACTAGAGGCTTACTAGGGACGTATTGTGGTCTATGTATTCACACGTGTATTACGATTTCCGGATAATACAATTATAGCATGAATAAAAGACAATTATCATGAACAAGGAAATATAATAATAATGCTTTTATTATTGCCTCTAGGGCATATTACCAATAGTCTCCCACTTGCACTAGAGTCAATAATCTAGTTACATTGTGATGAATCGAACACCCATAGAGTTCTGGTGTTGATCATGTTTTGCTCGCGAGAGAGGTTTAGTTAACGGATCTGCGACATTCAAATCCGTATGTACTTTGAAAATATCTATGTCTCCATCTTGAACATTTTCACGGATGGAGTTGAAGCGACGCTTGATGTGCCTGGTCTTCTTGTGAAACCTGGGCTCCTTGGCAAGGGCAATAGCTCAAGTGTTGTCACAGAAGAGTTTGATCGGCCCCGACGCATTGGGTATGACTCCTAGGTCGGTGATGAACTCCTTCACCCAAATTGCTTCATGCGCTGCCTCCGACGCTGCCATGTACTCCGCTTCACATGTAGATCCCGCCACGACGCTCTGCTTGCAGCTGCACCAGCTTACTGCTCCACCATTCAACATATACACGTATCCGGTTTGTGACTTAGAGTCATCCAGATCTGTGTCGAAGCTAGCATCGACGTAACCCTTTACGACGAGCTCTTCGTCACCTCCATAAACGAGAAACATGTCCTTTGTCCTTTTCAGGTACTTCAGGATATTCTTGACCGCTGTCTAGTGTTCCTTGCCGGGATTACTTTGGTACCTACCTACCAAACTTACGGCAAGGTTTACATCAGGTCTGGTACACAACATGGCATACATAATAGATTCTATGGCTGAGGCATAGGGGATGACGCTCATCTCTTCTTTATCTTTTGCCGTGGTCGGGCATTGAGCCGAGCTCAATCTCACACCTTGCAGTACAGGCAAGAACCCTTTCTTGGACTGATCCATTTTGAACTTCTTCAAAATCTTATCAAGGTATGTGCTTTGTGAAAGACCTATGAGGCGTCTCGATCTATCCCTATAGATCTTGATGCTTAATATATATGCAGCTTCTCCAAGGTCCTTCATTGAAAAACACTTATTCAAGTAGGCCTTAATGCTGTCCAAGAATTCTATATCATTTCCCATCAAAAGTATGTCATCTACATATAATATGAGAAATGCTACAGAGCTCCCACTCACTTTCTTGTAAACGCTGGCTTCTCCATAAGTCTGCATAAACCCAAACGCTTTGATCATCTCATCAAAGCGAATGTTCCAACTCTGAGATGCTTGCACCAGCCCATAAATGGATCGCTGGAGCTTGCACACTTTGTTAGCATTCTTAGGATCGACAAAACCTTCCGGCTGCATCATATACAGCTCTTCCTTAAGATAACCATTAAGGAATGCCGTTTTGACGTCCATCTGCCATATCTCATAATCATAGTATGCGTCAATTGCTAACATGATTCAGACGGACTTAAGCTTCGCTACGGGAGAGAAAGTCTCATCGTAGTCAATCCCTTGAACTTGCCGATAACCCTTAGCGACAAGTCGAGCTCTATAGATGGTGACATTACCATCCGCGTCTGTCTTCTTCTTAAAGATCCATTTGTTTTCTATCGCTCGCCGATCATCGGGCAAGTCAGTCAAAGTCCATACTTTGTTTTCATACATGGATTCTATCTTGGATTTCATGGCTTCTAGCCATTTGTTGGAATCTGGGCCCGCCATCGCTTCTTCATAGTTCGAAGGTTCACCGTTGTCTAACAACATGATTTCCAGGACAGGATTGCCATACCACTCTAGTGTGGAACGTGTCCTTGTGGACCTACGAAGTTCAGTAGCAACTTGATCAAAAGTACCTTGATCATCATCATTAATTTCCTCTTCAGTCGGTGTAGGCACCATAGGAACGTTTTCCTGAGCTGCACTACTTTCCGGTTCAAGAGGTAGTACTTCATCGAGTTCTACTTTCCTCCCACTTACTCCTTTCGAGAGAAACTCTTTTTCCAGAAAGGATCCGTTCTTGGCAATAAAGATCTTGCCCTCGGATCTTAAGTAGAAGGTATACCCAATGGTTTCCTTAGGGTATCCTATGAAGACGCATTTTTCCGACTTGGGTTCGAGCTTTTCAGGTTGAAGTTTCTTGACATAAGCATCACATCCCCAAACTTTTAGAAACGACAGCTTAGGTTTCTTCCCAAACCATAATTCATACGGTGTCGTCTCAACGGATTTAGATGGTACCCTATTTAAAGTGAATGTAGGTGTCTCTAGAGCGTATCCCCAAAATGATAGCGGTAAATCGGTAAGAGACATCATAGACCGCACCATATCCAATAGAGTGCGATTACGATGTTCGGACACACCGTTACGCTGAGGTGTTCCAGGCGGCGTGAGTTGTGAAACGATTCCACATTTTCTTAAGTGTGTACCAAATTCGTGACTTAAATATTCTCCTCCATGATCCGATCGTAAGAATTTTATCTTTCGGTCACGTTGATTCTCTACTTCATTCTGAAATTCCTTGAACTTTTCAAAGGTCTCAGACTTGTGTTTCATCAAGTAGACATACCCATATCTACTCAAGTCATCAGTGAGAGTGAGAACATAACGATATCCTCCGCGAGCCTCAACGCTCATTGGACCACACACATCAATATGTATGATTTCCAATAAGTTGGTTGCTCGCTCCATTGTTCCAGAGAACGAGGTCTTGGTCATTTTGCCCATGAGGCATGGTTCACATGTGTCAAATGATTCATAATCTAGAGACTCTAAAAGTCCATCAGAATGGAGCTTCTTCATGCGCTTGACACCAATGTGACTAAGGTGGCAGTGCCACAAGTATGTGGGACTATCGTTATAAACTTTACATCTTTTGGTATTCACGCTATGAATATGTGTAACATTACGTTCGAGATTCATTAAGAATAAACCATTGACCATCGGGGCATGACCATAAAACATATCTCTCATATAAATAGAACAACCATTATTCTCGGATTTAAATGAGTAGCCATCTCGTATCAAACGAGATCCAGATACAATGTTCATGCTCAAACGTGGCACTAAATAACAATTATTGAGGTTTAAAACTAATCCCGTAGGTAAATGTAGAGGTAGCGTGCCGACGGCGATCACATCGACCTTGGAACCATTCCCGACGCGCATCGTCACCTCGTCCTTCGCCAGTCTCCGCTTATTTCGCAGCTCCTGCTGTGAGTTACAAATGTGAGCAACGGCACCGGTATCAAATACCCAGGAGTTACTACGAGTACTGGTAAGGTACACATCAATTACATGTATATCAAATATACCTTTAGTGTTGCCAGCCTTCTTGTCCGCTAAGTATTTGGGGCAGTTCCGCTTCCAGTGACCCTTCCCCTTGCAATAAAAGCACTCAGTCTCAGGCTTGGGTCCATTCTTTGACTTCTTCCCGGCAACTGGCTTACCGGGCGCGGCAACATCTTTGCCGTCCTTCTTGAAGTTCTTCTTACCCTTGCCCTTCTTGAACTTAGTGGTCTTATTGACCATCAACACTTGATGTTCTTTCTTGATTTCAACCTCTGCTGACTTCAGCATTGAGAATACTTCAGGAATGGTCTTTACCATCCCCTGCATATTGTAGTTCAACACAAAGCTCTTGTAGCTCAGTGGGAGCGACTGAAGGATTCTGTCAATGACCGCCTCTTCCGGGAGGTTGATCTCCAACTGGGACAGGCGGTTGTGCAACCCAGACATTTTGAGTATGTGCTCACTGACAGAACTGTTTTCCTCCATCTTACAACTATAGAACTTGTTGGAGACTTCATATCTCTCGACCCGGGCATGAGCTTGGAAAACCATTTTCAGCTCCTCGAACATCTCATATGCTCCGTGCTTCTCAAAATGCTTTTGGAGCCCCGGTTCTAAGCTGTAAAGCATGCCGCACTGAATGAGGGAGTAATCATCAGCACGTGATTGCCAAGTGTTCATAACGTCTTGGTTCTCTGGGATGGGTGCTTCACCTAGCGGTGCATGTAGGACATAATCTTTCTTGGCTGCTGTGAGGATGATCCTCAGGTTCCGGACCCAGTCCGAATAGTTGCTACCATCATCTTTCAGCTTGGTTTTCTCTAGGAACGCGTTGAAGTTCATGTTGACATGAGCGTTGGCCATTTGATCTACAAGACATATTTTGCAAAAGTTTTAGACTAAGTTCATGATAATTAAGTTCATCTAATCAGATTATTTAATGAACTCCCACTCAGATTAGACATCCCTCTAGTCATCTAAGTGTTACACGATTCGATCGACTAGGCCATGTCCGATCATCACGTGAGACGGACTAGTCATCATCGGTGAACATCTCCATGTTGATCGTATCTTCCATACGACTCATGTTCGACATTTCGGTCTCTGTGTTCCGAGGCCATGTCTGTACATGCTAGGCTCGTCAAGTTAACCCTAAGTGTTCTGCATGTGTAAATCTGTCTTACACCCATTATATGTGAACGTAAGGATCTATCACACCCGATCATCACGTGGTGCTTCAAAACGACGAACTTTAGCAACGATGCACAGTTAGGGGGAACACTTTCTTGAAATTATGATAAGGGATCATCTATTTACTACCGCCGTTCTAAGTAAACAAGATGCATAAAACATAATAAACATCACATGTAATTATATAGTAGTGACATGATATGGCCAATATCATATGGCTCCTTCGATCTCCATCTTCGGGGCTCCATGATCATCTTCGTCACCGGCATGACACCATGATCTCCATCATCATGATCTCCATCATTTTGTCTTCATGAAGTTGTCACGCCAACGACTACTTCTACTTCTATGGCTAACGCGTTTAGCAATAAAGTAAATTAATTTACATGGCGTTCTTCAATGACACGCAAGTCATACAAAAAATAAAGACAACTCCTATGGCTCCTGCCGGTTGTCATACTCATCGACATGCAAGTCGTGATTCCTATTACAAGAACATGATCTCATACATCACAATATATCATTCATCATTCATCACAACTTCTGGCCATATCACATCACATGACAATTGTTGCAAAAACAAGTTAGACGTCCTCTAATTGTTGTTGCATCTTTTACGTGGCTGCAATTGGGTTCTAGCAAGAACGTTTTCTTACCTACGAATAACCACAATGTGATTTTGTCAACTTCTATTTACCCTTCATAAGGACCCTTTTCATCTAATCCGCTCCAACTAAAGTAGGAGAGACAGACACCCGCTAGCCACCTTATGCAACTAGTGCATGTTAGTCGGTGGAACCTGTCTCACGTAAGCGTACGTGTAAGGTCGGTCCGGGCCGCTTCATCCCACAATACCGCTGAAGCAAGAAAAGACTAGTAGCAGCAAGCAAGTTGACAGGATCTACGCCCAAAACAAAATTGTGTTCTACTCGTGCAATAGAGAACTACGCATAGACCTAGCTCATGATGCCACTGTTGGGGAACGTTGCAGAAAATAAAATTTTTCCTACGGTTTCACCAAGATCCATCTATGAGTTCATCTGAGCAACGAGTCATGGGAGAGAGATTGCATCTACATACCACTTGTAGATCGCGTGCGGAAGCGTTCAAGAGAACAGTGATGATGGAGTCGTACTCGCCGTGATTCAAATCACCAATGACCAAGTGCTGAACGAACAACACCTTCGCATTCAACACACGTACGGAGCGGATGACGTCTACTCCTTCTTGATCCATCAAGGGGGAAGGAGAGGTTGAGGAAGAAGGCTCCAACAGCAGCATGACGGCGTGATGATGGTGGAGAGGCAGTACTCCGACAGGGCTTCTCCAAGCACTCAACAGAGGAGGAGAGGTGTTGGGGAGGGGAGGGGCTGCGCCTTGGATCAGGTGTTCAGCCCTCCCCTCGCCCCTCTATTTATAGGGGAAGGGGGAAGGGGGCCGGCCCCCTCTAGATGAGATCTAGAGGGGGGGCGGCGACCAGGGAGGGGGGCTTGCCCCCCAAGCAAGGGGGGCGCCCCTACTAGGGTTCCCCCCAAACCCTAGGCGCATGGGCCCAAGGGGGGGGGGCGCCCAACCCTCCAGGGGCTGGTTCCCTGCCCCTTGCGGCCCATGAGGCCCTCCGAGAGGGGTGGCCCCTCCCGGTGGACCCTCGGAACCCCTCCGGTGGCCCCGGTACAATACCGATATGCCCCCGAAACTTTCTGGTGTCCGTATGACAACTTCCCATATATAAATCTTTACCTCCGGACCATTCCGGAGCTCCTCGTGACGTCCGGGATCTCATCCGGGACTCCGAACAACATTCGGTAATCACATACAAGTCTTCCTAATTACCCTAGCGCCACCGAACCTTAAGTGTGTAGACCCTATGGGTTCGGGAGACACACAGACATGACCGAGATGGCTCTCCGGTCAATAACCAATAGCGGGATCTGGATACCCATGTTGGCTCCCACATGCTCCTCGATGATGTCATCGGATGAACCACGATGTCGAGGATTCAATCAAACCCGTATGCAATTCCCTTTGTCAATCGATACGTTACATGCCCGAGACTCGATCGTCGGTATCCCAATACCTCGTTCAGTCTCGTTACCGGCAAGTCACTTTACTCGTACCGTAATGCATGATCCCGTGACCAAACACTTGGTCACTTTGAGCTCATTATGATGATGCATTACTGAGTGGGCCCAGAGATACCTCTCCGTCATACGGAGTGACAAATCCCAGTCTCGATCCGTGTCAACCCAACAGACACTTTCGGAGATACCTGTAGTGCACCTTTATAGTCACCCAGTTACGTTGTGACGTTTGGTACACCCAAAGCTCTCCTACGGTATCCGGGAGTTACACGATCTCATGGTCTAAGGAAGAGATACTTGACATTGGAAAAGCTCTAGCAAAACGAACTACATGATCTTGTGCTATGCTTAGGAATGGGTCTTGTCCATCACATCATTCTCCTAATGGTGTGATCCCGTTGTCAACGACATCTATGTCCATAGTCAGGAAACCATGACTATCTGTTGACCAACGAGCTAGTCAACTAGAGGCTTACTAGGGACGTATTGTGGTCTATGTATTCACACGTGTATTACGATTTCCGGATAATACAATTATAGCATGAATAAAAGACAATTATCATGAACAAGGAAATATAATAATAATGCTTTTATTATTGCCTCTAGGGCATATTTCCAACAGTCTCCCACTTGCACTAGAGTCAATAATCTAGTTACATTGTGATGAATCGAACACCCATAGAGTTCTGGTGTTGATCATGTTTTGCTCGCGAGAGAGGTTTAGTCAACGGATCTGCGACATTCAGATCCGTATGTACTTTGCAAATATCTATGTCTCCATCTTGAACATTTTCACGGATGGAGTTGAAGCGATGCTTGATGTGCCTGGTCTTCTTGTGAAACCTGGGCTCCTTGGCAAGGGTAATAGCTCCAGTGTTGTCACAGAAGAGTTTGATCGGCCCCGATGCATTGGGTATGACTCCTAGGTCGGTGATGAACTCCTTCACCCAAATTGCTTCATGCGCTGCCTCCGAGGCTGCAATGTACTCCGCTTCACATGTAGATCCCGCCACGACGCTCTGCTTGCAGTTGCACCACCTTACTGCTCCACCATTCAACATATACACGTATCCGGTTTGTGACTTAGAGTCATCCAGATCTGTGTCGAAGCTAGCGTCAACGTAACCCTTTACGACGAGCTCTTCGTCACCTCCATAAACGAGAAACATGTCCTTTGTCCTTTTCAGGTACTTCAGGATATTCTTGACCGCTGTCCAGTGTTCCTTGCCGGGATTACTTTGGTACCTACCTACCAAACTTATGGCAAGGTTTACATCAGGTCTGGTACACAGCATGGCATACATAATAGATCATATGGCTGAGGCATAGGGGATGACGCTCATCTCTTCTTTATCTTTTGCCGTGGTCGGGCATTGAGCCGAGCTCAATCTCACACCTTGCAATACAGGCAAGAACCCTTTCTTGGACTGATCCATTTTGAACTTCTTCAAAATCTTATCAAGGTATGTGCTTTGTGAAAGACCTATGAGGCGTCTCGATCTATCCCTATAGATCTTGATGCCTAATATATATGCAGCTTCTCCAAGGTCCTTCATTGAAAAACACTTATTCAAGTAGGCCTTAATGCTGTCCAAGAATTCTATATCATTTCCCATCAAAAGTATGTCATCTACATATAATATGAGAAATGCTACAGAGCTCCCACTCACTTTCTTGTAAACGCAGGCTTCTCCATAAGTCTGCATAAACCCAAACGCTTTGATCATCTCATCAAAGCGAATGTTCCAACTCCGAGATGCTTGCACCAGCCCATAAATGGATCGCTGGAGCTTGCACACTTTGTTAGCATTCTTAGGATCGACAAAACCTTCCAGCTGCATCATATACAACTCTTCCTTAAGATAACCGTTAAGGAATGCCGTTTGGACGTCCATATGCCATATCTCATAATCATAGTATGCGGCAATTGCTAACATGATTCGGACAGACTTAAGCTTCGCTACGGGAGAGAAAGTCTCATCGTAGTCAGTCCCTTGAACTTGCCGATAACCCTTAGCGACAAGTCGAGCTTTATAGATGGAGACATTACCATCCGCGTCCGTCTTCTTCTTAAAGATCCATTTGTTTTCTATCGCTCGCCGATCATCGGGCAAGTCAGTCAAAGTCCATACTTTGTTTTCATACATGGATTCTATCTCGGATTTCATGGCTTCTAGCCATTTGTTGGAATCTGGGCCCGCCATCGCTTCTTCATAGTTCGAAGGTTCACCGTTGTCTAACAACATGATTTCCAGGACAGGGTTGCCATACCACTCTGGCATGGAACGTGTCCTTGTGGACCTACGAAGTTCAGTAGCAACTTGATCAGAAGTTCCTTGATCATCATCATTAATTTCCTCCTCAGTCGGTGTAGGCACCACAGGAACGTTTTCCTGAGCTGCACTACTTTCCGGTTCAAGAGGTAGTACTTCGTCGAGTTCTACTTTCCTCCCACTTACTCCTTTCGAGAGAAACTCTTTTTCCAGAAAGGATCCGTTCTTGGCAACAAAGATCTTGCCCTCGGATCTTAAGTAGAAGGTATACCCTATGAAGACACATTTTTCCGACTCGGTTCGAGCTTTTCAGGTTGAAGTTTCTTGACATAAGCATTGCATCCCCAAACTTTTAGAAATGACAGCTTAGGTTTCTTCCCAAACCATAATTCATACGATGTCGTCTCAACGGATTTAGACGGTGCCCTATTTAAAGTGAATGTAGCTGTCTCTAGAGCATATCCCCAAAATGATAGCGGTAAATCGGTAAGAGACATCATAGATCGCACCATATCCAATAGAGTGCGATTACGACGTTCGGACACACCGTTACGCTGAGGTGTTCCAGGCGGCGTGGGTTGTGAAACGATTCCACATTTTCTTAAGTGTGTACCAAATTCGTGACTTAAATATTCTCCTCCATGATCCGATCGTAAGAATTTTATCTTTCGGTCACGTTGATTCTCTACTTCATTCTGAATTCCTTGAACTTTTCAAAGGTCTCAGACTTGTGTTTCATCAAGTAGACATACCCATATCTGTACTATGCTTCGAGCGACCGTCTCATGATACGTACAACTAAATAATAAAAATAATTAAGAAGTACTACGCCTGATGGCTGCCCGATAGGGTTGGGTTACCCGACGGGTTTAGACATGGGTCTAATTTCTGGCCCATGGGTAGGGTCGTGGGCATAGGAACGACCCGATAGTATGATCGGGCATTGGTCTGGTAAAGGTCCACCCAACCAATCCCAACCCGATTGCCAGGTTGAGAGGAGCTGGTCGCCGCCATGCCTGCCTTCGACGAGCTGGGGCTCATGCCGCCCGAGAACCCCAACTCCCCCGTGCTGGTGTCTTCCGGCAAAGCGGCTGCGAGGGGGACTCGGAGGCGACCAAGGATGATGATGTGAGGAGGTGTCTCCCCCGTCGCAGAGCGAGCTCCTCTGCAAGCTTGAAGATGATGATGACTCTGACGAGCCCCCGACCGTGGACTCCCCGCGCTCCACCGGGGTCCTCACAAGGTTAGGATCCACTCCCCAAACCCCATGAGGGTCAGGCCAGGCGACCTCAAAGAAGAGCGCAGCGGTGCACCCTCCAGAGGGCGCCCCACGCGCTGGCGGGGCGGCGGAGACGCCGGTGGCAATTCCTCAGGGCAACCCCTCCGCCCCTCTAGGTGGCAGCGCCGTGCTAGGGTCAGCCGAAGGGCACCCGGCCGGTCCCTAGAGCATGACCAAGGCCATGCCAAGGAAAGGCAGGAGCGCCCCTGCCCCGACCAAGAAGGAGAAAAAGAGGACGTGGGTCGACCCTGTCGAGTAAGTAACCTACCTTGCTCTTGAGTTATGCATAACTTGCCATTGTGCCCACAACACTCCCCTCCTGATGACCAGGTTGGACGTCGTGACGAAGAAGAGGAAGGAGAGCGCATGGCCGAAGGAGCCCCCAGCTTTGAGGGTGCCATCAGCCTCCGGTCAATGTCGCGGCGGGCGCGAAGGTGCGCCGCGCCAGTCTGCCGCAGTCGCCGGGCGCTCAGGTGACTTCGCGCCCAAACACCCAGGCGCTCCGCCTGCTCTTGGCGCCCTGCTGGTGCCGCTTGGCGGATCGTCCGTCGAGGGTGCTGGGGCTCCGGTGGCGACACCCCTTGCTGCAGACGCAATGGCCCCAACGCGGGAGGAGGAGGCGATCCCCCATCCCCTCGCGACTGAGCGCACCCCGTGGATGTGCTGATGCATCCTCGGGAGGACCTAGCCCCCGTAGGCCAACAAGCAGCGAAGCCGTCCACCCTTGGCGTGCCTGAAGGGAGCTCGGGGCTCCAGTGCCCCAAGCCGTCCATGTCGCCGCTTCCTTGGCCATGGCGTCGGTCGACGCACCTGTGCCATCTTCTTGTCAATCCCTCGCGTTGGCGAATTGCGGCCCACTCGTCAAGCCCATGGCCCTAGAAGAAGCCTTCAGCGCGCTAGGCCAGCTTCGAGATGACCTCCAGGACGCCGACAGGTGCCTCGCAAGGGAGCGCCTGGGGCTGGTCTCAAGGTGGCTCCAGGATGATACGTCCGCCAAGACAGCCTGGGGCCGGGTCGAAGCCGCCACTGCGGAGAGCAGGAAAGAGACCGCCGAGGCCAGGGAGGCTCACGACGCAGCATTGGCCAGCGCAGTGTCCGCCGAGGAGCGCCACAACAAGGCGGAGGCTATGCTGAAGACCCTTCAGGACGAGCAAGCCGTGCACGCCCAACGGCTCTAGCGGCAAGAGGGGGACCTCAAGGCCCATGAAGCAAAGCTCGCCAATCATGCCTCCAAGCTGGCCTAGGCGACCATCGACCAGGCTGTGGAACGTGATCACCTGGCCAAGCTGAAGGAGGAGGTCAATGAAGCCCAGGCGTCCCACACCCAGCATGTCTCCGAGGCAACAACCCATCTAGAGGCCAGGGAGAAGATACTCGTTGCTGCAGAGAAGAAGGCATCCGTGGAACGCGAAGCCTTCCTCTCCCTCGAGCTCAGGCCTCGCAAGGTGCTACGCTCCAACTGTAGGGGAGGGTACGAGGAGCTGTTGGCGACCCCTGAGGAGGGCTCTCCTCCAAGCTTGCCGGAGAGCTTGAGGGCGCTGCCGGTAAAGTGGACTCCATCCTAGAGGAGGAGTGTTGCTCGCTCTTCACCGCATCTGCGACGTGCTTCTTCAACCAGCTCTACCTCTAGGATCCAGGCTTCAACTTCGAAGCGGTGATCTACCTGGTTGCTCCCGAGTCCCGCACCGCTGCCGCAGAGTTGTGACACTCCAAAAATTTTGTGGTTTTTGTTTTCAGAAATAGCCTTGCTTAAAGAAGGTCATTTAGATCCTTCTTAAAAACCTCTCTTCTGAGTTTTCCCTCTAAAAATCTTTTCTTGGATTTAGTTTCTTCTAAAAAGAAAACCTTTTTGGTTTTGGGCTTTTCTTTGGTTTTGATCCCTTCCTGTTTTTACCATGCCTCTTATGGTAAAATTCCCCCAAAACCCCTCCTTCCACTTTGGGACAACCCAAACATGCTGTCCCAACTAATTAAATCCATTTTTGGATTTTATCTCATTTATTTCTTTTCCCAAAACAATTTTGTCCCTTATTTTGAGCCTAGGTAATTTACAAAGCAAGTACCTTAATGCCTTTGAATTTTGACCTCAACTCAACTCCTCTGGATAGTCCTTAGCACCCACAACCTAGAACCATCAAGATCCACTCTTCTCCTTTTCAAAATTTTCAAATTTCACCCTCTGCAAGTTTGGACCAGATTTGTCAAATTTGGTGAAATTCATATCTCCACTCCTCCAAAAATTCCACCAAAATTCAGGCAACCCTTAGTTGCAATGAGAGAGCACTCCACCAAAAACCAGCTCAAAGAAAAATCCCCACATGCAAAAATCATTCTGTCGAACACCTGGCCTGCACTGTTACTGTACATCTTCAGAAATTCAGAAAGTGCAGTGTCGTTTCTTCGTCAGAGTTCAGTCACAAGCCGACTGTGCGCCTGGCGCGTTGCGCATGGCTCCTCCTCCCTGTCTGGAGCACCACACGCGCGCTTGGCTCGTTCCTGGCATCGGTGGCACCCTGGCCCGCCTGCGCCGGCGTCTTCCGCGGCGGCAGAACCTCCCGTGGCGGCCAACAGGGGGCACCCTGCGGCATAACACCATTCGACACCGCCCAAACCGCCTGAGAGCTCCGCGTGGCCATATCCCTTGCCAGCGCACGCATGCAGCACCGTCGCCGTGGCCTGGCACGCTCAGGGCACGCTCTCTGCCGCCGACGTGCCGTATGTCCGTTCCGTCAGGGACAGGCCGTAACCACCCTTGCCATGTTGAGTTAGGCACGGGAATGGAACCTGTGCTCCATCTAGATGATGCTCAAGCCCCTAAACCAACCGTACAGCCACAGCGCCGCCGTAATCGCTCGCCGGACTTATCCAGTACGCGGCAACCGCCTCGGGCCAGCTATAAATAGCGCCTTCGAGCTCGCTCTCACCCCGGCACAACTCCACCACCTCACCAGACCCCACCAAGCCATTGGAAGAGCCTCGAGGGGCCCTTCTTCCTCCACTCCGGCCACCTCTGTCCGCCTCGGGCTCTGATAGCATTCTCTCCGGTGAGAACTCCTCCACTGCCCTAGACTTGCCCGTAGTCTCATGGCCCCTCCAGGAGACTAACCCCCACTCCAATTTGACCACCGCAGCTCTCTCCGGCGAGGTCCACGACTACCCGAACCACTGTCCGCCAGAGCAAGGCCCGCCGTCGACACAGTGCTCGCCGGCGACCACCACCACCACCCACCGACGCGGAAGGACGTATTGAACAAGGAGGTACCACCCGATCCCCCTGCCTCGCCGTGGATCGCCATCGGCGACCACCGCAGCTCTCGGGCACCGTAGAGCCCTATCTCCCTCGTTTGAATATTCAAACCTGACGGGTGGGACCCGCCTGTCAGTCTCTCATTCTTTTCTTTTAAACGAATCGTTTTCTAGACTTTTCTGTAGAACCCCCTGAGAGTTTTCTGTTTCATTACAGAAAGGTCCCTGAATCAAAACCCTTATAAATTTGAAACAGAAAAGGATTTTTGTTTGATTCTTTTTCTGTTCTCTTTAAAATTTTGTCTAGTTTTTTATCAGATTTATTTGAAAATTATTTGGATTACTTTTTGTGCACCTCGCGGTATTTACGTTACGTGCGTATTTTCTTATACCGTAGATACCGGAGGAGGTGACGAAGCCATGAACTTCACCCAGTTAGACTCCGACTACTCCGAACCAGGCAAGCATGTTTGAACTCTTGATATGATGAGGGTTTATTGCATGTTTGCATTTAGGAGTTTCATGGCATGGTTATGAACATTTCTTTGAATGTTATATTTCATGCACATAAGTGGAAAGTAAGTTTCGGAAAGCCATATGTTGTTGGATACATATTTGCATGGCCATGTGATGGCATGAGGATGGGTAAGATGGAAGTGTTGTGGCATGCCAGTCTTATGCCAGTCTATTTGACTTCAGTGTCATCGTGAATCAAATCACATTCCCATTCATTTCCTTCTTGTACTGCCACTTGTTTTCCGCAAGGAATATGGCTTAGTAAGTTGCAAACCGTTTTCCTGGTACACACCAAGTAGAGAGGCCGGGATGAGGGTTCCATGGCCCTGGATTAAAGCTCGTCATCCGGTCAGGGGGCATGGGTGTTTCCGGTTGGGACCGAGAGGGGGGCACCCCTTAGAGCGCGCGTATAGAAATTTGATCCCATGCTATTCGAGGTTGTGACCTCCCCGTCTCAAAGTTTTTCTTGGACGTTGTCTAGGGTGATTCCTGGCATCGTGAGGTGGAATGTTTGTGTAGTAGTTAAATGTGTTTCTACCAAAATACCATAAATGGAACTAGTCCTTTGTGGCTACGGAAATCCGTTGACTGTGGTCAGTTAGTACAAACTCTGCAGAGTCACAAATCCTTTAAATCATCTTGTACATGTCCAAGTACTATGTTCATCTTATCTTGTTAGATATCAGCCTCAGTGACAAAGACCCAGTGGACTACATGAGTTTTAAATCCGGTTAAAAGTTTATTCCTGTGGATGGACTAACCCGTTATTTACTTTTGATATAAGCCCTTTCTGTGAAGTCGCTCAGACGTCCGACTGTGGCAGACTTGTTATTTACATTTGATATAAGCCCTTTCTGTGATGTCGCTCAGACGTCCGACTGTGGCAGACTTGTTATTTACATTTGATATAAGCCCTTTCTGTGATGTCGCTCAGACGTCCGACTGTGGCAGACTTGTTATTTACATTTGATACAAGCCCTTTCTGTGACGTCGCTCAGATGTACGACTGTGGCATTTCTTTTACAAGCCCTTTCTGTGATGTCGCTCAGACGTCCGACTGTGGCATTTCTTTTACAAGCCCTTTCTGTGATGTCGCTCAGACGTCCGACTGTGGCATTTCTTTTACAGGCCCTTCCTGTGACGTCGCTCAGACGTCCGACTGTGGCATTTCTTTTATAAGCCCTTTCTGCGATGTTGCTCAGACGTCCGAATGTGGCATTTATTTTATAAGCCCTTTATGTGGTGTCGCTTAGATGCCCGACTGCGGCATGAACTTTATTTGTTTACCTTTCGAGGCGTCGCTCCAGACACCCGATCGGTTTTTGGTTATTTGTTTTACTTATCAAGTCGTGCAAAATTTTTATTATTGGAATGAGCATCATTATTTTTGCTCATGACACATTCATGCATACATTTGTTATATCTTTTGTTCAAACTGTCTTGCGAGTACTTTCAAAGTACTCACCTGGCTTGTTGATTTGGCCAGATGTTGATGAAGGCGATCTCATGGATGAAGAGTTCGATAGCGACTCCGACGCCTAGAGGAGTCCCAGTCAGTCCCGTGCGATCCTGCATTTGGTCACTGTATTGTATCCGCTTCCGCCACCCCAGAAATAAATACATCGAGCCTCACCTTGACGCTCGATGAACCGCCAGTTAGGAGTCAAGTTATCCACCACCACTTTTATCTCGAGCTAGTAGCATGTCACCACACCCCTGTGTCATAACCACCCTTATGTAAGATATTTGCAAGTTTGTAATAAATTGTTGAGCAGCCTCAGCTCAACCCTGTAATATATTTAATGCTACTGGTCCTCTGTTTATCAAGTATTTGTCTACCAGTGAGGATAACTTTTCCTATACTGGGATCTAAAGATCGATTTTCTCAATAAGTATTTTATTGAAAAACCGGTCGTGACAGACTTGGTACCAGAGCCAGGCTGACTGTAGGAAGCCACTAGGTGCGATCGCTAATCGGTTATTAGCATGATAGAGTTTATTCATGTTTTTACAAATGTAGTCATTTTTCTGACAGTCAGCATAAAATTTATGATCTGATCGCTCAGAATTTTTGCCTACTTTTGTAGATGGCTGGCAATGACTGTGAGTCACAAATGTTCGCCAATGTGCCTGAGGGGTTCGTCAAGCTCCTCTCCTTCATCGTTCAGGTCGCGATGGGGCCATCCGTGCGCCCAATCTTCACACTTTATCCACACAAGATCAATGACAGTCTGACCATGCTCCAGGCCATGGTGCAATTCAGGGGAGGGCGTGCTGAGATACGCTGCTTCCGATTCTTGGGGAGAGCCATGCCTACAGAGAGGCATGATATGCAGATGGCTGCCCGCGAGGCGATAGCTAATCTTCGGGATGTCCTTCCTGCTATGAAGACCCGTCGCTACCGCTACCTTCCATGCCACATGCCATACACCTGTCACTACTCATTCTCTTGCCCCAGAGGAGAGCGAGACGACCTAGTAGCTGCCCGCATGGACTCAGTCCATGGCTGTGCCGCCAACAGGAGGGAACTCCTGCACACCGCTCCACGGCTAACTTTTATCTCGTCCTCAGCTTCTCATTCACCTACCATTCTTGCCACTGCTCGTCGTCTGCCTACCACTGAGGAATTCAACCAAGCTATTGCACCCACTCCCGTTCGCGCTGCACCACTCATTGCACCCACTACCATACGTGCTACTCCACCTATTCCACCCACTCATATTCAGGTTACTCCGCCTATGGCACCCGCTCCATCAGCTCAGCACAACGTTTCTCATCTGGAACCTATTAACGAGGAGGAGGTTGAGTCCCCAGCGTCACTGCGTCTCACCCTCGGCAGGCCAAGGGAGATCCTCACCATCTCCGACTGAGTACGTTTAGACGCCATGCGATGTACCGACTTGTGTGATATGTTTATATGTACATAGGTTGTGAGAAGTAGCTTGTTTGCGCATCATGTAGGATCTGGAGAAGTGCACTAGTCTCAATAACATGTCAGGATTATGTACGCATACCCTGAGTGATGTAATGTATAATTATGCCTGCGTGTAAGATATGTAATAGTCCTTCTCCGCGCGCAATCGTGTATTTTCCAAAAAAAAATCCTGAAGTTTTATGTGTGATTTTTATTGACTTTTGCGACTCTCTTTCTTGTCTTACGAGTTTCACAAAATATATCCCCAGAGTGAAAGATGTCTCGTCCGTGGACGCGCTCTATGCCAAATCAGCCCGAAGAAAATTATGGCACACCACCAAACCACAATTTCACTCAGGGACAGACAAGTCAACATGACAGTGAAACAGCATTTACCCAAGTGTGTCGTCTGTATGAACAGAGTTAGCAACAACACCAGGAAATGATGAACCAATTCATCAATATGGGAAATAACCGTGGTCAGTATCAGCAGCAATCCAAGTTATCTGAGTTACAGAAAACGCGTCCCCCAACATTTTCTCATACTGACAAGCCTCTTGAGGCCGAAGACTAGCTTCGAGACATGGAGAGAAAATGAATTATTGCACAGTGTTCAGACAGTGAAAAAGTATTGTATGCACCACATTATCTCACCGGAGCTGCTGCATCGTGGTGGGAAAACTTCCTGCACATGCACCCCAACGAAAATGAAATAACCTGGGAGGATTTCAAAGAAGGTTTTCGTGGGGCACACATTCCTAAGAGTGTTATGAAAATCAAGAAGAGAGAATTTGATGACCTCAAGCAAAGGACCATGACAGTGTCAGAATACAACAGCCAATTCACTCTGCTATCTCGCTACGCCAATGAAGAGCGCATGACCAAGAGCAAGAAGATGGAAAAATTCTTGGAAGGCCTGGCACCCGCACTTAAATGCCAGTTGGTTGTGAATACCTTCCCAGACTTTAAAACACTAGTGGATAAGGCCATTACTCTGGAGAATGAGCGACGCAGCTTGGAAGATTTCCGCAAACGCAAAAGGGACCAGTCTACTTTTTCTCGCAACCACAGAAGCAAGACAGAAATTCAGAAGGGTGGTACACACAAAACCCCGACGAATAATTCACGCCCAATCAAGAATTTCCATGCAAGAGACAAGGAGTTCACATATCGCCCAGGCGTTACTTGTTACGCTTGTGGAGAAGAAGGGCACTATGCCAAGCAGTGCCCAAGCCAAGGAACTCAACCCCGAAGCCTAACAATGGTGGAAATAATTCAGCGCCAAAGCGAAACAATTTCAACACCAATAACAACCACCGGAAGGGTCACCTGAACCACGTGACCAAAGAGGAAGCACAGAACGCCCCAGATATCGTACTCGGTACGTACCCTATCAACACAATACCTGCCATGGTTTTGTTTGATTCTGGAGCTTCTCACTCATTCATTTCCAAGAGTTTTGCTTTGCAAAATAATTTTTTGATGCTTCCCTTGGAAAAATCAATGATCATCAAGTCCCCTGGGATTAAGCAAGTGACCCAGAGTTTTTGTCAAGGTGTGGTTATTGAATTTGAAGGATTGAAGTTTTACGCCAACCTTATTATATTGGAAAGCAAAGGATTGGATGTCATCCTAGGGATGGATTGGTTAACTACCAACAAAGGTTTTATTGACTGCTTCAACCGGACCGTGATTCTCACACACCATCACGGGAAGACAATAAAAGTTTCAGCCAAAGAGAGCCAAATACCTCGGCAACCGAGATTAAACAAGGTGGACGTTTCTGAGCTGAACAAGGTTCCAGTAGTGTGTGAATTTCCAGACGTATTTCCATAAGAACTACCAGGCATGCCACTGGACCGAGAGATAGAATTCAGCATTGAGCTAGCACCTGGAACCGCTCCCATTTACAAAAAACCATACAGAATGGCACCATCCGAATTGGTAGAATTGAAGAAGCAAATAAAAGAATTATTGGAGAAAGAATACATACGAGCCAGTTCCTCACCTTGGGGTTCTCCAATTTTATTTGCCAAGAAAAAGGATGGAACACTGAGATTGTGTATTGACTATCGAGCTCTTAACATGGTCACAATCAAGAACAAATACCCAATGCCTCGAATAAATGATTTATTTGATCAGCTCGCATAGGCCAAAGTCTTCTCAAAAATTGACTTCAGATCGGGATACCACCAATTAAAAGTGCGATCAGAAGATATTCCCAAGACAGCCTTCACTTCCAGATATGGACTATATGAGTTCATAGTAATGCCATTTGGGCTAACCAACGCCCCCGCATATTTTGTTCACCTCATGAACAAAGTATTTATGAAGTATATGGACAAGTTTGTTGTGGTATTCATCGATGATATTCTGATATACTCCAAAACACCAGAAGAGCACGCCGAGCATCTCAGGATTGTACTAGGAGAACTCAGGAAACATCAACTGTACGCCAAATTCAGCAAATGTGAATTTTGGCTAAGACAGGTGGGTTTTCTGGGCCACGTACTCACCCAAGAAGGTATTGCAGTAGACCCGGAAAAGGTCAAGGCCGTACTTGGCTAGAAACCACCAGCTAGCGTAACGGACGTACGGAGTTTCTTGGGAATGGTGGGCTATTATCGAAGATTTATTGAAGGATTCTCCACCATAGCAAAGCCCATGACGCAGTTGCTCAAGAAAGGCAAGAAGTTTGAATGGACGGAAGCATGTGAGAAAAGCTTCCAAGAGCTAAAGAGGAAATTAACAACGGCACCAGTATTAATTGTGCCAGACATACACAAGAATTTTGAGGTATATTGTGACGCATCCCGGAAAGGCCTCGGATGCGTATTGATGCAAGAAGGCAAGGTAGTTGCATATGTCTGCAGACAACTTCGCAAGCATGAGGAGAATTATCCCACTCATGACTTAGAATTGGCAGCGGTCATCCATGCACTCAAGGAATGGAGACACTTCCTAGTTGGAAATCGTTGTGAAATATACACAGAACATAAGAGTCTTAAGTATATTTTCACACAGCCGGAACTTAATTTATGGCAACGACGCTGGTTGGAGTTGGTGAAGGATTATGATGTTGGAATCCACTATCATCCCAGAAAAGCAAATGTTGTGGCAGATGCCCTTAGTCGGAATCCCAGCACGGACAACGACAACATGCCAAATTTGAGTCCAGAATTTCAACAGGAATTTGCCAAACTCAATTTAATAATGGTCACCGAAGGCAGTGTGTCGAATTTGTAAATACAGCCTACCCTGATGGAAAAGATTAAGGAGGCTCAGCATGGAAACCCCAGCATTGATGGCATAAAAAGGAAAGTGAGCTTGGGTAAGGCCTCAGAATTCAACGTAGATGAGCAAGGAATATTGCGGTACGGAGAGAGACTTTACGTACCAAATATCAAGGACCTCAAACAGCAAATTCTGGCTGAAAGCCACACCGCTCCGTATTCAATCCATCCTGGAGGAACAAAAATGTACAAAGACCTTCAGGAAATTTTTTGGTGGCACGGTATGAAGAGAGATATAGCCACGTTCATTCCGTGCTGTGACTCTTGTCAACATATCAAGGCCAAGTACCACAAACCAGCCGGGCTGTTATAGCCAAACAAGATACCCGAGTGGAAGTGGGACGAGATTGGAATGGATTTCATTGTTGGACTACCACGGTCACGACACGGAAATAATGCCATATGGGTCATCACCGACAGATTAACTAAGGTAGCACACTTTATCCAGGTGAAGAGAACTCACACCACTGAGAGACTGGCCGGACTTTATCTTGCCCGTCTCGTCTGCCTGCATGGAGTCCCAAAGACTATCATATCTGATAGAGGCACACAGTTCGTCTCTAGATTTTGGGATCACCTACAACAGGCACTGGGAACCCAACTAGCATTCAGTACTGCATACCACCCCCAGACTGATGGGCAAACTGAACGCGTAAACGAAATTCTAGAAGACATGCTGAGAGCATGTGTCCTCACCTACGGAACCAGTTGGGAAGAAAGCTTGCCATATGCAGAGTTCGCATACAACAACAGTTATCAAGCCAGTTTGCAAATGGCACCCTTTGAAGCTCTGTATGGGAGGAGATGTCGTACCCCACTTAACTGGTCAGAAACCGGGGACAAGCACATCTTCGGCCCAAATATGCTCAAAGAGGCTGAGGAGAAAGTTAAGACGATTAGAGATCGACTCAAGACAGCTCAAAGTTGGCAAAAGAGTTATTACAATTTAAAGCATCGGGAAATCAGTTTTGAACCCGGAGAGTTTGTATACCTAAGAGTGTCTCCTATGAGGGGTCTGCAGCGATTCAGGATTAAGGGAAAGCTAGCACCAAGATTCATCGGACCATTCCGTATAGTGGCCCGAAGAGGCACGGTAGCCTACCAGCTAGGCCTACCCGGGGATTTATCCAATATCCACAACGTGTTCCACATCTCGCAGTTGAGAAAGTATGTGAGCAACCCAGAGAAGCAAGTATCACATGAAAATATTGACGTGCAACCAGACCTTACCTACCGGGAGCACCCAATAAAAATATTAGAAGAGTCTGAGAGGAGGACCCGACAGAAAACCATCAAGTTTTTCAGAGTTCAGTGGAGCAATCACACCGAGAATGAAGCAACTTGGGAGAGAGAGGATTTTCTTCGGACAGAGCACCCACACCTGTTTAAGGATCCGCTGAAATCTCGGGGAGTGCTGTGACACTCCAGAAATTTTGTGGTTTTTGTTTCCAGAAAGAGCCTTGCTTAAAGAAGGTCATTTAGATCCTTCTTAAAAACCTCTCTTCTGAGTTTTCCCTCTAAAAATCTTTTCTTGGATTTAGTTTCATCTAAAAAGAAAACCTTTTTGGTTTTGGGCTTTTCTTTGGTTTTGATCCCTTCCTGTTTTTACCATGCCTCTTATGGTAAAATTCCCCCAAAACCCCTCCTTACAATTTAGGACAACCCAAACATGCTGTCCCAACTAATTAAATCCATTTTTGGATTTTATCTCATTTATTTCTTCTCCCAAAACAATTCTGTCCCTTATTTTGAGCCTAGGTAATTTACAAAGCAAGTACCTTAATGCCTTTGAATTTTGACCTCAACTCAACTCCTCTGGATAGTCCTTAGCACCCACAACCTAGAACCATCAAGATCCACTCTTCTCCTTTTCAAAATTTTCAAATTTCACCCTCTGCAAGTTTGGACCAGATTTGTCAAATTTGGTGAAATTCATATCTCCACTCCTCCAAAAATTCCACCAAAATTCAGGCAACCCCCAGTTGCAATGAGAGACCACTCCACCAAAAACCAGCTCAAGGAAAAATCCCCACATGCCAAAATCATTCTGTCGAACACCTGGCCTGCACTGTTACTATACATCTTCAGAAATTCAGAAAGTGCAGTATCGTTTCTTCGTCAGAGTTCAGTCACAAGCCGACTGTGCGCCTGGCGCGTTGCGCATGGTTCCTCCTCCCTGTCCGGAGCACCACACGCGTGCTTGGCTCGTTCCTGGCGTCGGTGGCACCCTGGCCCGCCTGCGTCGGCGTCTTCCGCGGCGGCAGAACCTCCCGTGGCGGCCAACAGGGGGCACCCTATGGCATAACGCCGTTCGGCACCGCCCAAACCGCCTGAGAGCTCCGTGTGGCCATCTCCCTTGCCAGCGCACGCATACAGTACCGTCGCCGTGGCCTGGCACGCTTAGGGCGCGCTCTCTGCCGCCGACGTGCCGTACGGCCGTTCCGTCGGGGACAGGCCGTAACCACCCTTGCCATGTTGAGTTAGGCACGGGAATGGAACCTGTGCTCCATCTAGATGATGCTCAAGCCCCTAAACTAACCGTCCAGCCACAGCGCCGCCGTAATCGCTCGCCGGACTTATCCCATACGTGGCAACCGCCTCGGGCCGGCTATAAATAGCGCATCCGAGCTCGCTCTCGCCCCTGCACAACTCCGCCACCTCACCAGACCCCGCCCAGCCACTAGAAGAGCCTCGAGGGGCCCTTCTTCCTCCACTCCAGCCACCTCTGTCCGCCTCGGGCTCCGGCAGCATTCTCTCCGGTGAGAACTCCTCCACTGCCCTAGACTTGCCCGTAGTCTCATGGCACCTCCAGGAGACTAACCCCCACTCCAATTTGACCCCTGCAGCTCTCTCCGGCGAGGTCCACGACTACCCGAACCACCGTCCGCTAGAGCAAGGGCCGCCGTCGACACAGTGCTCGTCGGCGACCACCACCACCACCCACCGATGCGGAAGGACGTACTAAACACGGAGGTACCACCCGATCCCCCTGCCTCGCCGTGGATCGCCGTCGGCGACCACCGCAGCTCTCGGGCGCCGTAGAGCCCCATCTCCCTCGTTTGAATATTCAAACCTGATGGGTGGGACCCGCCTGTCAGTCTCTCATTCTTTTCTTTTAAACGAATTGTTTTCTGGACTTTTCTGCAGAAACCCCTGAGAGTTTTCTGTTTCATTACAGAAAGGTCCCTGAATCAAAACCCTTATAACTTTTAAAAAGAAAAGGATTTTTGTTTGATTCTTTTTCTGTTCTCTTTAAAATTTTGTCTAGTTTTTTATCAGATTTATTTGAAAATTATTTGGATTACTTTTTGTGCACCTCGCGGTATTAACGTTACGTGCATATTTTCTTATACCGTAGATACCGGAGGAGGTGACGGAGCCGCGAACTTCACCCAGTTAGACTCCGACTACTCCGAACCAGGCAAGCATTTTTGAACTCTTGATATGATGAGGGTTTGTTGCATGTTTGCATTTAGGAGTTTCATGGCATGGTTATGAACATTTCTTTGAATGTTATATTTCATGCACATAAGTGGAAAGTAAGTTTCGGAAAGCCATATGTTGTTGGATACATATTTGCATGGCCATGTGATGGCATGAGGATGGGTAAGATGGCAGTGTTGTGGCATGCCAGTCTTATGCCAGTCTATTTGACTTCAGTGTCATCGTGAATCAAATCACATTCCCATTCATTTCCTTCCTGTACTGCCACTTGTTTTCCGCAAGGAATATGGCTTAGTAAGTTGCAAACCGTTTTCCTGGTACACACCAAGTAGAGAGGCCGGGATGAGGGTTCCATGGCCCTGGATTAAAGCCCGTCATCCGGTCAGGGGGCATGGGTGTTTCTGGTTGGGACCGAGAGGGGGGCACCCCTTAGAGCGCGCGTATAGAAATTTGATCCCATGCTATTCGAGGTTGTGACCTCCTCGTCTCAAAGTTTTTCTTGGACGTTGTCTAGGGTGATTCCTGGCATCGTGAGGTGGAATGGGTGATCCGTTGGCTGTGGTCAGTTAGTACAAACTCTGCAGAGTCACAAATCCTTTAAATCATCTTGTACATGTCCAAGTACTATGTTCATCTTATCTTGTCAGATATCAACCTTAGTGACAAAGACTCGGTGGACTACATGAGTTTTAAATCCGGTTAAAAGTTTATTCCTGTGGATGGACTAACCCGTTATTTACTTTTGATATAAGCCCTTTCTGTGATGTCGCTCAGACGTCCGACTGTGGCACACTTGTTATTTACATTTGATATATGCCATTTCTGTGATGTCGCTCAGACGTCCAACTGTGGCAGACTTGTTATTTACATTTGATATAAGCCCTTTCTGTGATGTCGCTTAGACGTCTGACTGTGGCAGACTTGTTATTTACATTTGATACAAGCCCTTTCTATGACGTCGCTCAGACGTCCGACTGTGGCATTTCTTTTACAAGCCCTTTCTGTGATGTCGCTCAGACTTCCGACTGTGGCATTTCTTTTACAAGCCCTTTTTGTGATGTCGCTCAGACGTCCGACTGTGGAATTCTTTTACATGCCCTTTCTGTGACGTCGCTCAGACGTCCGACTGTGGCATTTCTTTTATAAGCCCTTTCTGTGATGTCGCTCAGACGTACGAATGTGGCATTTCTTTTATAATCCCTTTATGTGGTGTCGCTTAGACGCCCGATTGCAGCATGAACTTTATTTGTTTACCTTTCGAGGCATCGCTCCAGACACCCGATCGGTTTTTGGTTATTTGTTTTACTTATCAAGTCGTGCAAAAATTTTATTATTGGAATGAGCATCATTATTTTTGCTCATGACGCATGCATGCATACATTTGTTATATCTTTTGTCCGAACTGTCTTGCGAGTACTTTCAAAGTACTCACCTGGCTTGTTGATTTGGCCAGATGTTGATGAAGGCGATCTCATGGATGAAGAGTTCGATAGCGAGTCCGACGCCTAGAGGAGTCCCAGTCAGTCCCGTGCGATCCTGCATTTGGTCACTGTATTGTATCCGCTTCCGCCACCCCAGAAATAAATACATCGAGCCTCACCTCGACGCTCGATGAACCGCCAGTTAGGAGTCAAGTTATCCACCACCACTTTTATCTCGAGCTAGTAGCATGTCACCACACCCCTGTGTCATAACCGCCCTTATGTAAGATATTGGCGAGTTTGTAATAAATTGTTGAGCAGCCTCAGCTCAACCCTGTAATATATTTAATGCTACTGGTCCTCTGTTTATCAAGTATTTGTTTACCAGTGAGGATAACTTTTCCTATACTGGGATCTAAAGATTGATTTTCTCAATAAGTATTTTATTGAAAAACCGGTCGTGACAAGAGTCCCTAAAGGGTCATGTTGGACGTGTTGCTAGAGAAGTTTCTCTGCATCCCCGACGCTACGCCCACGATGGTGGGGGCCAGCGGCGGTGACGATGGTGACGGCCATGTCGACGACGGGCTCCCAGCGACCGGGGCAAGCGACGAAGGTCAAGGCAATGGTGGCGCTTCCTCCTAGCTTTTATCCTACAAAATTTACCGTGCCTCGGGGAGGCGTAAGACTTCTGCTTGAATTTGCCTCGAGGAGGCGTAGAACTTTTGTTTGAATTTGTGGAACACTTTGTGCTTGTAATAGCTATGTAGGACTTCGCGGTTTCCTTTTTGTGCCTAGTTTTGTTCTTGTTGGCTTTGGTGCTCTGCGTCAGCAGGGCTCAGCCCCACGCATACCTCGACTGCCATTGGGGCGTTTGGATCGCCAGGACGACACCAAGGGGCGAGGGGCTACTTGACTAGTGAGGCCCCTGAGTCGTGAGGCTTAGGGGCCCCCTTGATGTGCAAGCAGTCCTCAAGAAGGAAATGTGGACGCTAGGGCATACCCCTTCATATTCTGCGTCGATAGGGCCTAGCCCCGCGCATGCCTTGACCACCATCGTGGCTTCCGGATCGCTGGGACGACACAAAGGGGCAAGGGGCTACGTGACTAGTGAGGCCCCTGAGTCACGGTGCTCAAGGGTCCCCCTTGACATGCAAGCAACCTTTGTGAAATGAGCGTGGGCAGCAGCAAGGTTAGTTCGGAGTCCTCCATACCTTTCCTCGCTAGCTTACACCTGGGAGGGACATGAGAAGACCGGGTACCAGGGACCTGGTGAGGTGGCATGCACCAGGCTCGGCCTGAGCATAGCCCTTGTGTCCAGCCCCCTCACGCGTACCTCACAGGGGAAAGTTGTGTGATGTGGCCGACTCGAGAGTCGAAAGGCTATCCCGAGGTTAGTGCAGCCCCCTCAGGCGCCCCCCGAGGCTTCCATTGGGCATGGGTATAGCTGCTCCTCGGGCGTGTCGTCCCCCAGCATGGAGCATGTGGCTTCCACTGGAGCATGGGCATAGTCGCTCCTCGGCCGTATCGTCTACCAGCATGGAGCATGGGGCTTCCACTGGAGCGTGGGCATAGTCGATCCTTGACGTGTCATCCGCCAGCACGGAGCATGGGGCTTCCATTGAAGTGTGGGTGGGAGTTCCCTCGGGGGGAGACTCCGGGGTGTGTATAGCACTGCTCGTACACATGGCTAGCACGGCAAAACTGGAGGAGGTGTATATGGGCACTCGTGAGCCAGCGCGGGACTCAGGAGGTCCTACCTCAAGGTGGGTTACACCTGAAATTTTGGCGCGAGGTGCGTGTAAGGGACCTATGAGGTAGGGGAGGCATGTGTCGCATGAATTTCCATAGGCCACCGCATGGGAAGGCTAGACACCAATAACCCCAGGAGGTGACGTGAGCGGGGCCGGCCCGCCAGACAGAGCTCAACCATTGGGTTTATCAACGCTGCAGGGATGAACCCGAGCACAGATGCTGTGCCCAGTCTTCTCACGCAACAACTCCGAGGAAAAACAAATGGCATGTGGCTCCCGCAATGGTGAAGTTCCGAACTGCGGTTGAATGAACCGTGCCGCGCGCTCTGACTCACCCACCCTTGATTAGCTCATGTGAGAACAAGGCACCAAGGACCTCGGGAGGTGACGTGCACGGGACTGGCCCACGATACAGAGCTCAGTTGATTGGATTTATCAATGCTGTACGGACGGACCCGAGCACATACATCGTGCCAGTCCTTAATCATGAGGTGGTCAAGGGCGAGGTTGTAAGGGCACAATGACATATGGTGGCAAAGCACAAAGCATGTAGTTTGAAATAATTAGGAAATTCATAAATGGCAGAGCCAATTCTGGTACATGCGCAAAATGATACAGCTACAGGGCAAAACCCTAGCATCTTGAGGATAGTGCAGCCCGAAGGGCACCCTCATCCGAACAAACCAAAAAGTCACTTGGCATCGATGCTCCTAAAACGTCAGGGTAGTCACTGAAGCTTGCCTCTCACAATCCTAAGGCCTCTGGGGGCCGCGAGGGATCGAGAAGGTCCAGGTCCTCCTGGAGGACCACGCGTTGTCAGGCCTCATGAGAAGCATGAATGACCCGTGCGAGGAGCTTGTACATGGCGCCCACGCTTGTGAGTTCGAAGGGCATGCAGACATAGTCGCGGGGACGACCCCCACTCCTGCCGATGCGCGATGGCCAGAAAAAGCCCTGGGACACGGCCCTGTTGAGGCCAGTGATGTTGACGAAGACGCGCAGCACATCGCCCGCACCGTGGGCTACGGCTGCACTTGGTGGTGTGGGGCGATGCTCGCCACGCATGCCTCGCGCATCCTGAAGCTCCTCGATCGCCTTGGTGATGAACTCTCATGTGCTCTATGCCTCACACCTTGTGTCTTGCTCGCGGGGACGCGCATCGAAGCACGCCTCCAAGTGGTGTCCGAGCACCTCCCTCATCACCTTGGTTAGGTCTGAGGCCCTCCAAACGGAAGCCCCTGAGCCTGCCTTGAGGGGGGCGCTGGGCGCGCCTTCATATGTGGAAGGAAGGAGCGCCCCAACAGGAGGCGTGGGGTTTGAGGTACCGCAAGCGGGAGTTCTTGCCTCCTGACGGCTCTTCAGGAGGAGCTACTTCTTTTTATTGGGGGTGGCCTTGGGAGGCGGGAAGCTGCCCTTGTCGTTAGAGTTTTTGGCAGTTGCAGCTTGGTAGGCACGCTCGAGAGAGCAAACTGCATCCTTCTCATCGTAGGTGACCGTGATGACGCTGCTGCACCTTGGCATCTTGAGGACATTGTAGCCATGATGGGTTGCTGCCATGAACTTGGCGAGGGTAGGATACCCGAGGATGGCATTGTACGAGAGGATGATGTTCGCGACGTCGAAGTCAATGAGCTCGGTATGGTAGTTCGCGCGTGCTGAAGGTGACGGGGAGGCGTATCTTCCCCAGGGGTATGGTGGAGCCATCAGTCAGTCCTAAGAAAGGCCTGGTTGGCAGAAGCTAATCATAAGGCACTTGGAGCATCTCAGATGTCTCGACGAATAGGGCATTGAGCCAAGCGCCACCATCGATGAGGGTCTTGGTGACGAGAATCTTGCTGATGGTGGGCGTGCAGAGCATGGGGAGCGCGCCTGAGGCGGCTGAGCACTTGAGGTGGTCCTTGGAGTCGAAAGTGATGGCGCACTATGACCACTTGAGGGGACGCATGTCACGCCCAATATGCGACTCTATCCTAAAGGAACTCGAAGGTCCCACCAAGGATAGAAGCGCATATTGCAGACGCTTTTGCAACGTGGATATCATTACTTCGTACCATTACATAATAGTTGGGGATACATACAAGAGGCATACAATGTCACATGAATACAACAACATCATACATAAGCGCAACATCCGACTACGGATGAAACACAAACAGAAACTCAAACGACATCCACCCTGCTAGCCCAGGCTGCCGACCAAGAACGTATCCCCTGAACGACGAAGCAGAAGAAGAACTCAAGACAAGCAAGCATTGCTTTCACGTCATGATCATCGCATTACCTATACCTGCAACTGTTGTTGTAGTAAACTGTCACTACAAAAAAAAGACACATCCGTGACATTTTGGGCTAAAGAATTTTTTTTGTCATACATATGACACTTCTATGACGATAATTGTGACAAAACCCGGTATCATCATAGATGTGGTGGGCTCCTACTTCTATGACAAAAAATCATGACAGAAAATGGGCTTTTCGTCCTGGGTGGGCCGGAGACGCAGCTGCATGACATTCTTTGGGCCGTCCATGACGGAAAAAACCATGGTAGAAGCAAGGGGGAGGAAAATTTCGGGGAGTTGCCGGTTACGGTGGAGGTCGGGGGCGGAGCGATGTGCGTTTCTCTCGTACGTACGCGCGTGTGTGCAAGGCGTTGGCTCTAACTGAAGCCGAGCGAGGCGTTGGGCTCTAACTGAACCCGAGCGATTGCACTGCAGGCTACGCATTACTGAACTCGAGCGATCGATCGATGGCTGTTAACTGAACCTGATGGAGCGATTCCTTCGCTACTGCTGCTAACTGAAGCCG